>NC_059168.1:65002478-65151456 GCF_019923935.1 Bubalus bubalis | reverse complement strand
GAGATCCCAGGGACGGGGGAGCCTGGTGGGCTGCCGTCTATGGGGTCGCACAGAGTCGGACACGACTGAAGTGACTTAGCAGCAGCAGCAGCAGAGTAATGCAAGTGACATAGCATAGTCCTTTGGGAATAAAGGAGTTAGAACAATTAACATTGGAGGAGTCGAGAAATCTTCATTCGCTAAATGTTTATGGAATGAGGGAAACATTTGATTTGGCTGTTAAAAGATAAGTAGCAGTTTGTCAAGGTGAAGATGCAGGCTAAGAACATTCTAGTTTGAGGGAAAAGATTGTATCTATCATGTAATCTTGAGGGTCTAATATATAAAGAAATAATGCAAAATTCAATGATGTCAAGGAGGTTGAGTAAGGAGGGAAATGGGCACAGACTGGGGAGTTTTCTTATGCTGATTCTACTTCTATGCACAAGGAAAGAGAGCACTATCAGAGATTGACTAAATGGTTGAATAACATGACAATGTTTTTTTCATAATTTGGTTTTTAGGGGAAATAGTTCTAATAGCAGGTTGGGGATGGACTAGACTGAGAATAGTCAAGTCACAAAAATATCAGGAAGCTCATTGATTTAACAAATACTTTAATAATTTTAATGGATAGAAAATAGTCATTAACCATGTGCATCTCTAAATACCTTGAATGTTATAGAATTTCCAGTTTACAGAATAGTCTTATGTCCAATATTCCATGCATTCTCAAATGCAGGGATCTCCAACCTTCAGGATTGAATGCCTGATGATCTGAGGTGACTTTTATATAATAATAGTAGAAATAATGTGCACAATAAGTGTAAGGCACTTTATAATCTCAAAGCCATCCCCTCCACACTGGTCTGTGGCAAAATTGTCTTGCATGAAACTGGTCCCTGGTGCCAAATGGTTGGGGACCACAGTTCAAAATAGCTCTGTGAGGTAGATATTATTCATTGTATTATTCACATTTTATAGATGAAGAAAGTAAAACCTTGAGAAGATGAAAAGTTTTATCCATCTTCCAGCTACAAAGTGGAATACCAGGTTTAACTGAGGTAGTTAATCTCTAAGACTGGTGTTTTTTTCCTAAAATAAAGATGCTCAGTAGTCAATAGTATTTTCAGCTAAGCATAAAATTATATTTTTGCAAAAATAGCTGCAATAATTCACCTTCCTGAATCAACACACTAAGGTAGATCTCTCCTACCTTAACTTTGGACTTAGGCTATTTGGCTTCCTTTGGCCAATGGGCTTCTCTTGTGGCTCAGCTGGTAAAGAATCTGTCTGCAATGCAGGATACCTGGGTTTATTCCCTAGGTTGGAAGATCTCCTGGAGAAGGGAAAGGCTACCCACTCCAGTATTCTGGCCTGGAGAATTCCATGAAATACAGTCCATGGGGTTGCAAAGAGTTGGACACGACAGAGTAATTTTCACTTTCACTTTGGCCAATGGGACAATGCAAACATGACCAACTGAGAACTTGAATAGTATTTGTTCAGTGGGGGCTTTCCATCTCTTGTATCTCTTTGAAACCCTAAACCTGCCACGTGGAGAAGACTTGGCTTGCCTTCTTTGTAACAGACATGTGACCAAATCATCCCTGTGCCCCTGATGACTTCCAAACCAACCCACAGGACATAAGGGTAAGACTGTGTTAGGTCACCCAGCCCAAGTGCAGCCAACCCAGCAGAGAAGAATCACCCAGGTGACTCACAGACTTTGTTTATTGTTATAAGGCATTAACTTTTGGAGTTTTTATGCAGCAAGTGCTAAGTAATACCTGGAGAAAGGAATGTCAACCCACTCCAATATTCTTGCCTGGAAAATCCCATGGACAGAGAAACCTGATGGGCTACAGTCTGTAGGGTTGCAAAGAGTCAGGCATGACTGAGCATTTGAGCATACATGCACGCTAAACAATAGGGTATTTCTTTAAATGATCTTTGATACTAATAGATATTTGGCAAAGCAACAAAACAATATAGTTATTTATATCAATTACAGAAATGATTTTCATACTTTATCATGTGAGAATTACCTAGGCAACTTGTTAAAAAAAAAAACAAAAAACTCAGACTTGGGATCACTCCAGATCTACTAAATTATTATTTTTGTGGCAAAAGTATAGAAGGTTGCATTTTTAACAAGCTACCCTGTGATTCTTATATTCACTAACATTTAAAATAAATTAGCATATTATTTCCCTTATGTTCTCAAATATTCTTACATGAATATTTTTTGTTTGACAATTTACTAGAAATTAACTTTTAAATTACTATATAGTAAACAGAAATCTCTGAATTTTTTTTTTTACTTTTTTTACATAGTGTCATTCTCTAGAGTATCTATAGTTTAATTGTATAATAAGAAACCAAGCACTTAAATAATATAGATAGTGACTGAACATCAGATGTTACTAAAATTTGGTATATTAGTTGAATAAATTGGATATTTACTTTCATACTGAGGTTCAAATTACCGGTATAAATGGGGAAAGAAAAGGGGAAGAAGTGAAGGGGAAGTGGTAGGTATGAACACTCTGCAAGAGAAGGGGAAAGTTAATCATTGGGGTGTGTATAGCCCCAACGTGGAGGGAAGACAGAGAGAAATAGGAGAAAGGTCAACAAGAAAAGTAGGATAGATGTGCTAAGGCTTGACCACAATATAATTTAAAATTAATACCCACTGTAAGGACTTTCTTCGTGGTCCAGTGGTTGAGAATCTGCCTTCCAATGCAGGGGACATGAGTTCAATCCCTGACTGGGGAACTAATATCTCACATGGCTCAGGGCAACCAAGCTAGAGTGCCACAACTAGAGAAGCCTGAGCACCTCAATGAAGAGCCTGTGTGCTGCAACGAAGACCCAGCACGGCCAAAAAGAAGGAAAAACACCCATTATAGTCATCTCAAATCTCCTCTGTGAATTTATACAGTATCATCGCAAGATTCATGAAGCATCAAAGAACAATACCTGCCTAAGTACTGGTGTCTCCTAACCAAAGGCTAGGGGAGCTGAGAGCCAACTCTGAGTAAATAAACCGGTCCAGTTATGCTATCAGCTCAATTAAGAGAAAATCAACTGGCTCATTATTATACACAAGGACATTCATTCTTCTGAGTGAGGAGAGTGATTCCAACTAGAATAGGAAAGCCACAAACACTAATCAGGGTATCTCAGGTTTGACCTATTCAAGTGTATTCCAATTACCCAATTAGCTGGATTGCCATAAGTTACCTGTAACAGTTATACTGGCACTAATGATACCATATCAGTTGTCTTAATCAAGTCTTTGAAAACAAAAATGATGGGCTGAATATACTCATAACAAGGACTGAGAAATCAGTGCCACCTGGTCATGGCTGTTGTGTCACTCAGAATTCTGTTCTGCCAACTGCTTTCAGAAGACTGTGTGAATTTTGTTTAGTGTGTACTGCTGCCCTAGAGAAGGTAATGGCACCCCACTCCAGTACTCTTGCCTGGAAAATCCCATGGGCGGAGGAACCTGGCCGCTAAGAGTCGGATACGACTGAGTGACTTCATTTTCACTTCACTTTCACTTTTCACTTTCATGCATTGGAGAAGGAAATGGCAACCCACTCCAGTGTTCTTGCCTGGAGAATCCCAGGGACGGGGGAGCCTGGTGGGCTGCCGTCTCTGGGGTCGCACAGTCGGACACGACTA
The DNA here is from genome assembly GCF_019923935.1 of Bubalus bubalis. Lineage (NCBI taxonomy): Eukaryota > Metazoa > Chordata > Mammalia > Artiodactyla > Bovidae > Bubalus > Bubalus bubalis. The sequence continues at coordinate 65,147,784 of NC_059168.1, read as the reverse complement.
AAGCGACTTAGCAGCAGCAACAGTACTGCTGCCCACTCACTCACCCTGAGGCTATACACCCATACATTCCTAACACACACATATACATTCCTAATCTTCCAGCCTCCCTTGAAAGGGCACTGTTGCTACTTGGATGATCCCTACAGCCCTTTTCCTGGTCCTGAAACCACCAGACTTTCTGAACTGTATCTTAGTAGCCTGGATGCTTAGCCTCCTCTTGTTACCCACCAGCTCAGGCTGGGCCTATTCCTAATCTTCAGAGGTTGGAAAATCCCCTCCCCACTCCAAGCTTTTCTAATGATGACAGAGTACTTTATATTTGTTGGACACAATAATTGTTTGAGGGTAGAGACTGTTCATCACTGTAGCTCCAGAATATGTGCCTGCCACATAGTATATATTTAAAATGCATGATGAATAAATCAGACACAAATGGGAAAAAATTAAGTCAGTCATAACACTGTTCCAACAGAGGTGCGAGCATGCTGTTGCTTCAGTCATGTCTGACTGTTTGCAACCCCATGGACTGTAGCCCACCAGGCTCCTCTGTCCATAGGATTCTCCAGGCAGGAATACTGGAGTGGGTTGCCATGCCCTCCTCCAGGGGCTCTTCCTGATCCAGGAATCAAACCTATGTCTCTTAAGTCTCTTGCTTTGGCAGGTAGGTTCTTTACTGCTAGCACCACCTAGGAAACCCTCCCAACAGAGATATGAAATGGCATTTAAAGTAAGTCTAACCACAGCAAATTGGGAACCTATCAGTCTTATTCATTTCCCCCAGAGCCTGAAATGATGTCTGGGATAGCATTTATCCTCAAGAAATATTTTGAATAAATGAATATCAGTGGTGCATTTCTCCTTTTCCAGTGGAAATCATGTAAATGGACTAGGTTCCAGATAAGGGTTAACACCAGGGTGGAGATAAAAGAACTGCAAACTGCAGAGCAGGGGACAAGAATTCAGCCTTCATTGGAACTTGGAGTCAGGGAATGTAAAACTGTGACCTACCCCCTGGAGAGCAAGGTAGTCTTTGGGAAATCAATGGCCTTTCTACTGCAAAAAGAAGGTTAGAATCAGTTCTGTCAAGAGGTTAACAAATAGGGGCATGACAATGGCCCACTGGGTCACCCAATTAAGATAACAGTAATCGCAGCAACAAAGTGCAACACTGCAGAAACAAATGGCTGAACAATTAACTGTAGGGATGTAGAGGAAAGACCCAAAGAGTTTACATTTAGGCTGGTCTTTTTTTTTTTTTTTTTTTTAATTTTTAAACTTTACATAATTGTATTAGTTTTGCCAAATATCAAAATGAATCCGCCACAGGTATACATGTGCTCCCCATCCTGAACCCTCCTCCCTCCTCCCTCCCCATTCCATCCCTCTGGGTTGTCCCAGTGCACCAGTAGGCTGGTCTTTTAAACAGTATTGGCAAATATGGGTGCAGAGGTTCAACAAATGCTTCCTGTGTTGGTTTGGGTTCCTCTAAGATAAGCATTCAAATATGAGTGGTTTTTTGGAAGGTGGTCCCAGGAGACATGGTAGGAAAGTTGGGATGTGAGTCAGGAAAGGGAAGGAAGCTGGTGAAGGTGATATATCTTCAGTTACCCAAAAACAATTGGAGGTCAGAGTCCCTAGAGAATGGGTAGACGATATAGGACATTTGTCAGCGTCACCCCAACTAAAGTGCCAAGAAGCTGGGACGTTTTTCACCAACTGTGCCATTGGTTAAAGGGCTGCTTATAGGGACATTAACTCTTCCTTTGTCTTCCAAGTAGGTCAAGCATGCCTACTGTGCAGACTATTTCCCTGGACAGATGATCACATAGTCCACTACAGCTTCTGATTACAATACGATCAAACTAAAGTCAATTTAGCTTCAACAGAAGTTGATTTTGTTTTGCCATTGGAACTGCTTCCCTTTCCCCCACTGACTAGGGTTCTATAATAACAAAGGATAGTTAACAAAGGCATTGTCTCCTTTGTTTCTGCTCCACTAAGCCCTGAAGCAGAATTGAATGACTTCCATAGAGCCCAGTGGTTTGACTGAACACACCCAGGCTGACAGGCAAAGTTTCCTTGAGGCAACACCTTCTCTGATTCCCCCTCCCTCTTTCTTCTTCCCATCACCTGCATAGAAGATCTGATGCCAGAATGTTCAGTTCTCCAGACCATTGGGCCATTGTTTTATTCTCTTTGGAGTCTTCTTCCATTTCTGTCTATATCCTGGATTCTAATGTCTTTGCCCAATTTGTTGGAAGCTATGTCATTATGGCAGGAAGTGAAGAGGAACTAAAAAGCCTCCTGATGAAAGTGAAAGAGGAGAGTGAAAAAGTTGGCTTAAAGCTCAACATTCACAAAACAAAGATCATGGCATCTGGTCCCATTACTTCATGGGAAATAGATGGGGAAACAGTGGAAACAGTGTCAGACTTTATTTTTGGGGGCTCCAAAAATCACTGCAGATGGTGATTGCAGCCATGAAATTAAAAGATGCTTACTCCTTGGAAGGAAAGTTATGACCAACCTAGATAGCATATTGGAAAACAGAGACATTACTTGCCAACAAAGGTCCATCTAGTCAAGGTTATGGTTTTTCCTATGGTCATGTATGGATGTGAGAGTTGGACTGTGAAGAAGGCTGAGCAGCAAAGAATTGATGCTTTTGAACTGTGGTGTTGGAGAAGACTCTTGAGAGTCCCTTGGACTGCAAGGAGATCCAACCAGTCCATTCTGAAGGAGATCAGCCCTGGGATTTCTTTGGAAGGACTGATTCTAAAGCTGAAACTCCAGTACTTTGGCCACCTTATGCGAACAGTTGACTTATTGGAAAAGACCCTAATGCTGAGAGGGACTGGGGGCAGGAGGAGAAGGGGATGACAGAGGATGAGATGGCTGGATGGCATCATCGACTCAATGGACGTGAGTCTGGGTAAACTCCAGGAGTTGGTGATGGACAGGGAGGCCTGGTGTGCTGTGATTCATGGGGTCGCAAAGAGTCAGGCACGACTGAGCGACTGAACTGAACTGAGTTGCAAAGTCTGACTCCTTAGTATCACTGTATGTTCTTTCTTGCTTCTGGAATTGCTCCTGGGACATAAAAGGTATATAGGAATATTGGTGGGTGGTTGGATGGATAAATGATGAATGAGTGAAGAACTAAGTGAATGACCAATCCTTGTCCCCTATAATACTCTGATGACTAGCATTAAGCATCAATCTACATCACCATCCAGACTTTTGTTCATTTTTTCAAGTAATTCAGCTTTCCTCAGAGAACTTTCCTCAGAAGCCTTCTTTTTCCAAAAATCTTCAAAAATATTACTGCTCAGGAAACTGGTGTTGGCAGAACTGTGTCTTGAACCCTAATTTCCACCCTTCTCCTTTCCATATCTCACCCTCTCATTTGTTCATTTGCTTTCCCTGCAGCATTGGTACACAGGTCCTTTCAGAGAGGCAGGGCATTCATTTATGATGAACTTTCAGTTCAGTCAGTTCAGTTCAGTCACTCAGTCGTGTCTGACTCTTTACAACCCCTTTAATCGCAGCACGCCAGGCCTCCATGTCCATCACCAACTCCCGGAGTTCACTCAGATTCAAGACCCGAGTCAGTGATGCCATCCAGCCATCTCATCCTCTGTCATCCCCCTCTCCTCCTGCCCCCAATCCCTCCCAGCATCAGAGTCTTTTCCAATGAGTCAACTCTTTGCATGAGGTGGCCAAAGTACTGGAGTTTCAGCTTCAGCATCATTCCTTCCAAAGGAATCCCAGGGCTGATCTCCTTCAGAATGGACTGGTTGGATCTCCTTGCAGTCCAAGGGACTCTCAAGAGTCTTCTTCAACACCACAGTTCAAAAGCATCAATCTGGTGCTCAGCCTTCTTCACAGTCCAACTCTCACATCCATACATGACCACAGGAAAAACCATAGCCTTGACTAGACGGACCTTTGTTGGCAAAGTAATGTCTCTGCTTTTGAATATGCTATCTAGGTTGGTCATAACTTTTCTTCCAAGGAGTAAGCATCTTTTAATTTCATGGCTGCAGTCACCATCTGCAGTGATTTTGAAGCCCCCCAAAATAAAGTCTGACACTGTTTCCACTGGTTCCCCATCTATTTCCCATGAAGTGATGGGACCAGATGCCATGATCTTCATTTTGTGAATGTTGAGCTTTAAGCCAACTTTTTCACTCTCCACTTTCACCTTCATCAAGAGGCTTTTTAGTTCCTCTTCACTTTCTGCCATAAGGGTGGTGTCATCTGCATATCTGAGGTTATTGATAGTTCTACTGGCAATCTTGATTCCAGCTTGTGCTTCTTCCAGCCCAGCATTTCTCATGTTGTACTCTGCATATAAGTTAAATAAGCAGGGTGACAATATACAGCCTTGACATACTCCTTTTTCTATTTGGAACCAGTCTGTTGTTCCATGTCCAGTTCTAACTGTTGCTTCCTGACCTGCATATAGGTTTCTCAAGAGGCAAGTTAGGTGGTCTGGTATTTCCATCTCTTTCAGAATTTTCCACAGTTTATTGTGATCCACACAGTCAAAGGCTTTGGCATAGTCAATAAAGCAGAAATAGATGTTTTTCTGGAATTCTCTTGCTTTTTCAATGATCCAGCAGATGTTGGCAATTTGATCTCTGGTTCCTCTGCCTTTTCTAAAACCAGCTTGAACATCAGGAAGTTCATGGTTCACGTATTGCTGAAGCCTGGCTTGGAGAATTTTGAGCATTACTTTACTAGCATGTGAGATGAGTGCAATTGTGCAGTAGTTTGAGCATTCTTTGGCCTTGCCTTTCTTTGGGATTGGAATGAAAACTTCCCTTTTCCAGTCCTGTGGCCACTGCTGAGTTTTCCAAATTTGCTGGCATATTGAGTGCAGCACTTTCACAGCATCATCTTTCAGGATTAAATAGTTGAACTGGAATTCCATCACCTGCACTAGCTTTGTTCGTAGTGATGCTTTCTAAGGCCCACTTGACTTCACATTCCAGGATGTCCAGCGTTAGGGAGTGATCACACCATCGTGATTATCTGGGTCGTGAAGATCTTTTTTGTACAATTCTGTGTATTCTTGCCACCTCTTCTTAATATCTTCTGCTTCTGTTAGGACCATACCATTTCTGTCCTTTATCAAGCCCATCTTTGCATGAAATGTTCCCTTGGTATCTCTAATTTTCTTTCTAATAGTCTTTCCCATTCTGTTGTTTTCCTCTATTTCTTTGCATTGATTGCTAAGGAAGGCTTTCTTAACTCTCCTTGCTATTCTTTGGAACTTTGCATTCAGATGTTTATATCTTTTCTTTTTTCCTTTGCTTTTCACTTCTCTTCTTTTCACAGCTATTTGTGAGGCCTCCTCAGACAGCCATTTTGCTTTTTTGCATTTCTTTTCCATGGGGATGATCTTGATCCTTGTCCCCTGTACAATGTCACAAACCTCCGTCCATAGTTCATCAGGCACTCTGTCTATCAGATCTAGTCCCTTAAATCTATTTCTCACTTCCACTCTATAATCATAAGGGTGGATTTGATTTAGGTCATACGTGAATGGTCTAGTGGTTTCTTCAATTTAAGTCTGGACTTGGCAATAAGGAGTTCATGATCTGAGCCACAGTCAGCTCCCAGTCTTGTTTTGCTGACTGTATAGAGCTTCTCCATCTTTGGCTGCAAAGAATATAATCAATCTGATTTTGGTGTTGACCATCTGGTGATGTCCATGTGTAGAGTCTTCTCTTGTGTTGTTGGAAGAGGGTGTTTGCTATGACCAGTGCGTTCTCTTGGCAAAACACTATTAGCCTTTGCCCTGCTCCATTCCACACTCCAAGGCCAAATTTGCCTGTTAATCCAGGTGTTTCTTGACTTCCTACTTTTGCATTCCAGTCCCCTATAATGAAAAGGACATCTTTTTTGGATGTTAGTTCTAAAAGATCTTGTAGGTCTTCATAGAACCACTCAACTTCAGCTTCTTCAGTGTTACTGGTTGGGGCATAGGCTTGGATTACTGTGATATTGAATTGTTTGCCTTGGAAACGAACAGAGATCATTCTGTCGTTTTTGAGATTACATCCAAGTACTGCATTTTGGACTCTTTTGTTGACCACAATGACTACTACATTTCTTCTAAGGGATCCCTGCCCACAGTAGTAGATATAATGGTCACCTGAGTTAAATTCACCCATTCCAGTCCATTTTAGTTCGCTGATTCTTAGAATGTCAATGTTGACTCTTGTCTCTCCTGTTTGACCACTTCCAATTTGCTTTGATTCATAGACCTAACATTCCAGGTTCCTATGCAATATTGCTCTTTACAGTATTGGACTTTGCTTCACCAGTCATATCCACATCTAGGTGTTGTTTTTGTTTTGGCTCCATCCCTTCATTCTTTCTGGAGTTATTTCTCCACTGATCTCCAATAGCATATTGGGCACCTACCGACTGGGGAGTTTCTCTTTCAGTATCCTATCATTTTGCCTTTTCATACTGTTCATGGGGTTCTCAAGGCAAGAATACTGAAGTGGTTTGCCATTCCCTTCTCCAGTGGACCACATTTTGTCAGAACACTTCACCATGACCCGTCTGTCTTGGGTGGTCCCACACGGCATGGCTTAGTTTCATTGAGTTAGAGAAGGCTGTGGTCTGTGTGATCAGATTGGCTAGTTTTCTGTGATTATGGTTTCAGTGTGTCTGCCCTCTGATGCCCTCTCACAACACCTACCGTCTTACTTGGGTTTCTCTTACCTTGAACGTGGGGTATCTCTTCATGGCTGCTCCAGCAAAGCACAGCCACTGCTCCTTACCTTGGACGAAGGGTATCTCCTCACTGCCTCCCCTCCTGACCTTGAAGGTGGAGTAGCTCCTCTCTGCCCTCCTATGCCCGTGCAACCGTGGCTCCTTGGACGTGGGGTTGCTCCTCTTGGCCACCGCCCCAACCTCGGGCGTGGGGTAGCTTGTCTCAGCCACTCCTGTGTCATCTATTGGCAATTTCTGCCATAGAACACTGTGCTGTCAAAAAGTCCCACAACCCAGAGAATAATTCTGAAAATAATGGTGGATAGAATACAGATGGAGTGAGATTCTAACCAAGGATATCATATAAGTACCATAGAATAGTCCTAAAATGAGTAAAAATGACCCCAAAGTTCTGGACACATATATTAAAGGAAAATGAGTGACAGAATAAACTCTAGATCTCCAGGAAGAAAAGACAGTGTTTGGGGATCAGAAGGAGAAGGGGCATGGAGAGAGCTTAGGGTTATGGGAAAGAAAAGAGTTACAAAATTAGCAAAGAAACAGATTTCCTTAGAAAGATGCAAGTAATCTATCTTGATTTTCATGAATCAGTATATGCAAGACCTCACAAAATCCTACTTGCAAAATTAATTCAAACTGGCTTGGTTATGAGCATTGTTGCAAGAATTGAAATGTAATGATAAATGGAAGAGGGTGAAAATAAATGACATTGAATCACGGGGAACAGAGGTTTTCAGTGCAGAGCTAGAAGGCCTGGTGTTTTGTCTGGTCTTATTTAATATCTTCATTAATGATCTTCAGGGGGGAGTAAACAATAATACACTATTTACTGAAAGCTGCACATTTAAATTGAAATGCAAACTCCATTGAAAGCAGAAAAATGATGCAAAGAAATATTAAGAAGTTAGAAATTGGATCAATAAAAGTTAGATGGAAATAAAGTAAAAATTAGAATATACACACTGTATATATATGGGCCCCCCAGGTGGTTCAGTGGTAAAGAACTAGCCTGCCAATGCAGGATCTGCAATGGATGCGGGTCTGGAAGATCTCCTGGAAAAGGAAATGACAATCCACTCCAATATTCTTGTCTGGAATATCCCATGGGCAGAGGAGCCTGAAGGTCTACAGTCTGTGGGTCGCAGAGTGGGACACGCCTGAGCACGCATACATGCTCATGGTCTTGTAGTTTATCTTCTAAAACCACTGTAAACAAAGATATTCTGTTAGAAGAAAATCTAGAGGGCAGTATATTAAGCAAAACTGGAAAAGATTTCACACGAGCTTGGGGCAGGCATTGCCCTTAGCAGGCCCATGGTCTAAGATGACCACATAGAACAATAAAACATCCACTTGGTAGGAAATTTGGGGAATCTATTTTTTTCCCTGTCCCAACCCTTCCAGTCTCTCATCTCTTTGCCCTTCACACACACACACACACACACACACACACACACACGTAGCCACACACCTGTGCATTTCCTGCAAAGAAGAAACAATTTTAAGGGGTGGGAATTTTTTGATCAACTTGTATTTTTATCAGTTACTACTACTGTTAGAAAAAAAAATGGTTTTTTGTTGTTGTTGTTGTTGTTGTTAATGCTTGCACAACTATAATCTTTAAAGTCTAGGGAATTTGATTCAAGAGAGAACAAGTCAAAATTAAATTTCCCAAATGAACTGAATGCTACCAAACATGCTCCATTTACTTGAATCTTTTCTTTTTTATAAAGGTCAGTCCTATTCAAAATTTTTCACCTAGAGACCCCTTACACTCTTAAAATTACAGAAAACCTCTAGGATCTTTGATTTATGTGGGTTATAGCTATCAATATTTACCATATTAGAAATTAAAACAAGAAAATTTTAAAGTATGTGCTATTTTACTTAAAATAGCAGTAAGCAGTATATCTCATATATTATGAAGAATAATTATATTTCCCAGATAAAATAATTAATGGCATTGTTTCAAATTTTACAAATCTTTAATATTTGGCTTAATAGAAGACCACACTGAATTCTCATATAGGCTTCTATATTCAATCTGCTGGATATGTTATCCTTGTTGAAATATGTGAATAAAATCCAGCCCTTCACAGATATGTAGTTGGAAGAGAAAGGATAATGTAGAGCATCTGAAAGAGTCTTAGGGAACCCAGGACTGAGGTCCTCATTTCAAATGTTGAGAGTCCTACTCTAGATCAAAAATTAATTATGTCATTCAGGGTCTATATATAGGCTTCCCCGGTGCCTCAGAGGTTAAAGCGTCTGCCTGCAATGCGGGAGACATGGGTTTGATCCCTGGGTCGGGAAGATCCCCTGGAGAAGGAAATGGCAACCCACTTCAGTATGCTAAGATAAATTCCCTTAATTAATAAATAAGCCACATTTTTAATCTCCAAATTGCATGGAATAAAACTTTGACAGCATGGAAAGAGTGTTTGGGATATGCAGCAAGGTGCTAACACTAGGAGATGTAACATACACAGTTTAACAAAGCCACCATTGCATGAGGTCAGACCAGAGAGAATTATAAAAAATCAGCTACCCCTAGAAAAAGTTCTTGAGTTTACCCAAGAGCTTGTTTGAAATTGAATATATTTTACAGAGTCACTTGCATCATTCCAATAGAAGTGCAAGCAAACCATTTCCAATGCTGAATGTTTGATCTTAGTTAACTCCAATATGAAGGCTACAAAGCCTGAAGGTCATCCAAATATAATCTCTGGAACAGAAACCACCAGAACCTGAAGACTGAGTTGTGTTATTGAAGGAAGTCCAAAAGCACACAATAGCACTATTCTTAGCATGATAAGTTCAGAGAAGCACTTTAAAATAGTTCCAAGTCAGACCGTTGAGTTACCTTTAAATCTGAATTGGCCAATGAGTTTGGCAAATATTTTCACTGCCCTGATAAGTATTTTTAATGACTTGACCAAATAGTTGTTTTGGCATTCTCTATAATATTACCAAAGTATTCAACATGCAATTCTGATTATGTAACTACCTTGCTTGCTCAGATTTCTTCTAAGACTTCACTTGTGCCATGGTCCAAAAATCACATAGAGGGATTTTCTTAAAGTGCAGAACCCCAATGTCTATCTCAGGTTATAGAATTTGGAGAGAAGTTGGTTTTGAAAATATGCCTTTTAATTTTCTCCCCCATGTGAATCTTCTGGTATTCAATTTACAGACAAAATTCTAATCTTTGTTGGATATAATAATATCCTTCATGATCTGTCCCCACACTTCCTACCTTAATTTAAATAATTTAATATTGCTTAACTCATATACTACCCACACAACTACTTGTTAATTCCCCAAATATACCCCATTTTCTCATACCTCTTTGCCTTTTGCCCTGCTGTTTCCTTAGCAATGTCTTCGCCTGCAGTCTCAGGTACATTTGGCCAACTTGAATTCCTTTTTGAAAAATTGGGTCCATATCACCTCTCTTCTGAAATCTTCCCTGACTTACCCAAGCAGTGTGGCTTCCTCTTTTTGAAAATTGCTCCTCAACTCAGCCTTATATGATTATTCCATTATAGAATAAGTATCCATTTTCTTGACTACATCTCTGTTGAAATGTTAGTTCTTTAGCAGCATAAGCCATATTTTTTTTTCACTCAACCTAGGGGCTAGAACACTGTACATGCAAAATAAAAATGTTTGAAATGAACATAGTACTTTGCAGAACATATAATGTTAAGGTTAAAATTCTTACAGAATGTTTTCAGATTTTTTTTTTAAAGGTTTCCTTAGTTGTAGAAGAAGAAAGTTAAAAACAAAAGGAAGAGGTGAGAGAGACAGAGACAGAGGAAGTGGGGATGACTGTGTACAAAATTAGCTAATATAAACCAACCTTATACAACTAACTGGAAAAATGGGGGATTGCCACATACCTTGGAGGAAGAAAATCTCATTAGTATACAATGGAATAAACAACAGATTCCAAATTCAAGTGAAAACAATAATAAATAAACCCAATAAGGTGAAAAAAGATGGGATCAGCAACAGCAGTACCTGCTGTGAGACTAAGTAACTTAGAGAGATGTTTGGGAAAAACAATTCTGATGCTAGACCTAGAGCAAAAACATAAGTTTGAAATGGGTGAGAGATGAACAGAGGTTCTGGATATTTGAACATTTTTGCAAGATCAGGATGGAAATTTGAGCTTCTCAAGAACCCTTTCTTAATGACAAAAGAACTCCAAACAGTATTTTTAAAGGCAAGTGTGTCAGTACTTTCTGAGGATTTCTAATGGAACGGGTTCAATATTTGACAACTCCTGTTGGTTTCATTGTTATCTTGTGATTCAGAAGAGTTAAGGTATTTCTCCTGGTATTTCTCTTCAGGAGAAATAAAGTGATATTGCTGTTGTTGTTAGTCCCTAAGTAATGTACGACTCTTTGAGATCCCATGGACTGTAGCCTGCCTGGATCTTCTGTCCATGGGATTTTCCAGGCAAGAATACTGCAGTGGGTTGCCATTTCCTTCTCCAGGGAATATTCCTGACCCAGGGATTGAACCCATGTTTCCTGCTTTGCAGGAGGATTCTTTACCACTGAGCCACCAGGTACACCCAAAGCAATGCTAGCATTAGAAACAAAAGGAAGAAGGGAGAGAGCAAGACACTGAGACAGAGAGGGTGGAGGTCATGTATACAAAATTAGCTAATATAAATAAAATGTAATTTGTGGTTCTAATAAATATTGCAACATTAATTAATGGCTACTTGTTACCAATAATGTTTGGCTTGAAATAGCATGGTAAAAATATTTGTGATATATTTGATTTTTCAGTTATTTCCCCTCTAAAATCAAGTCAAACTCATCCTTCAGCAAAAAAAAAATAAAAAAAAAAAAGATAAGCCTAATAATGATGGACAGGGAGGCCTAGCGTGCTGCAATTCATGTGGTCGCAAAGAGTCGGACACAACTGAGTGACTGAACTGAACTGAATAATGGAGAAGCCTCCTAAATAACACAGGTAAACATTTTTATAGCTCACATTGGATTGGTGTAAGCTTTTACTGACTTTTGGCAAAAACAAAACAAAACAAAAAGTGTTTAGCATATAGACAGATATAGCGATAAATAAGGATTTACCATGTGCCAAGTATAGTCGTCGGAGAAGGCAATGGCACCCCACTCCAGTACTCTTGCCTGGAAAATCCCAAGGACGGAGGAGCCTGGTGGGCTGCAGTCCATGGGGTCGCTAAGAGTCGGACACGACTGAGCGAATTCACTTTCACTTTCACCTTTCACTTTCATGCACTGGAGAAGGAAATGGCAACCCTCTCCAGTGTTCTTGCCTGGAGAATCCCAGGGACGGGGGAGCCTGGTGGGCTGCCGTCTATGGGGTCGCACAGAGTCGGACACGACTGAAGTGACTTAGCAGCAAGTATAGTAGTATTCTTATGTCCCCAGATATACAACAGGGTGAAGATGAAGGCATTGACAAGGCAGCAGAATGTACCAAATCCACTAATTATAATAAAATAAAGGATATTCATTAGAGACATGAGTCTGATTTACTTTCAAATAACTTGGAAATATAATTTCCTCATAAATGCTATTTCTTTGACTCTTACTTCCATGTAAGAGTCAGGGCACTATGGAAAGCAGGAGAGATAGTTCCCAAGAAACTAAACACAGAGTTGCCATACAGTCCTGTAATCCTATTCCTGGGCATATATCCAGACAAAACTATAATTTAAAAGATACCTGCACCCATATGTTCATAATAGCACTATTCACAAATGGTCAAGCCATGGAAGCAACCTAAATATAGATCAACAGATGACAGGATAAGTAAAATGTGGTACATGTATACAATGGGATATTACTCAGCAACAAAAAAGAATAAAATAATGACATTTGCAGCAACATGGAAGGACCTAGATATCATTGTGATAAATGAAGTTAGTCAGAAAGAGAAAGACAGATACTATATGATATCACTTATACATGAAATCTAAAATATGATACAAATGAACTTATCTATGAACAGAACAGACTCACAGAAATAGAGAATAGATTTGCGGTTGCCAAGGGGTGCTAGGAGAGGGATGGATTGAGAGTTTTGGATTAACAGAGGCAAACTATTATATATAAATAAGAAGGGGGGACTCTGCTCTGGCAGTCCAGTGGTTAAGGACTCCATGCTTCCACTGCAGGGGCCATAGGTTTGATCCCTGGTCAGGGAACTAAGATTCTGCATATCACATGGTGCAGCCAAAACAAAACACTTAAAATGTAAAATAAGATGGATAAAAAATAAGGTCCTACTGTAGAACATAGGAAACTATATTCAATACCCTGTAATAAACCATAATAAAAAGAATATGGTTAGGGACTTTGGGAAGGTCCATGTACACATTGCTATATTTAAAATGGATAACCAACAAAGACCTACTGTATACTATATAGCACATGGAACTCTGCTGAATGGTATGTGACAGATTAAACGGGAGAGGGGTTTGAAAGAGAATGGATACACGTATCCATTGTATCACTGTTCACCTGGAACTACCACAACATTGTTAATGGGCTATATACCCCAACACAAAATGTTTTGGTGTTAAAAATAAAATGCTAAAAAAGAATATATATGTATATGTATAACTGAATCACTTTGCTGTACTGCAGAAATTAACACACCTTATAAATCAGCTATATGTCAATAAACTACAATTTTTAAAAGGAGTCAGGCTGGGGCCTATGACACCACCCTTATGGCAGAAAGCAAAGAACTAAAGAGCCTCTTGATGAAAGTGAAAGAGGAGAGTGAAAAAATTTGACTTAAAACTCAACATTCAGAAAACTAAGATCATGGCATCTGGTCCCATCACTTCATGGCAAATAAATGGGGAAACAGTGGAAATAGTGACAGACTTTATTTTCTTGGGCTCCAAAATCACTGCAGATAGTGACTGCAGCTATGAAATTAAAAGACACCTGCTCCTTGGAAGAAAAGTTATCACCAATCTAGACAGCATATTTAAAAGCAGAGACATTACTTTGCCAACAAAGGTCCATCTAGTCAAAGCTATAGTTTTTCCAGTGGTCATGTATGGATGCAAGAGTTGGACTATAAAGAAAGCTGAGTGCCGAAAAATTGATGCTTTTGAACTGTGGTGTTGGAGAAGACTTTTGGGAGTCCCTTGGACTGCAAGGAGATCCAACCAGTCCATCCTAAAGGAAATCAGTCCTCAATATTCATTGGAAGGACTGATGCTGAAGCTGAAACTCCAATCCTTTGGCCACCTGATGTGAAGAACTGACACATTGGAAAAGACTCTTATGCTGGGAAAGATTGAAGGCGGGAGGAGAAGGGGACGACAGAGGAAGAGATGGATGGCATTACCAACTCAATGGACATGAGTTTGAGTAAACTCCGGGAGTTGGTGATGGACAGGGAGGCCTGGCATGCTGCAGTCCATGGGGTTGCAAAGAGTTGAATATGACTGAGTGACTGAGCTGAACTGAACTGGGGCCTATGTCTAATTTCTATAGCATTCCTTCTCACAAGTTGTTCAGGAGTCACTGCTGATGCCCTTTGTTCATTATGAACAGAGTTTCAAAACCCACTGAGATAGATTACTTTCTTTCAGTTCTCCACAGCTCTTGTCTGGCTGCTGTGAAGGCAATTCTAATCTGATCTTGGACCCACCTCCTTGCCCAATCTTATCTTGGACCCACCTCCTTGCCCTTTGCTGCTATTGCTTTGATCTTGGAGCCTTTTAACCTTGGTCACTTTGCAACAAATGCAGTAACAACAATAACGCAACAAACTGGCTACAATGTGTGTTTCCGTTCCAGGCAATTTTTGAAGAACAAAACATAAACAAATAGGTAATCAACTGAATCTCTTCTTTATGGTGATTAAATTTAGTTGTCAGAGATTTCCTACATGTGAACTGCAGTGCCAGAAAATAAAGTACAGGAGTGGAACATAAATATCAAAAAATTATTTAATGAATACTGTGAAGAAGCTGAGACATCAGCTGAATCAGGAAAAAGCATTGCTGAATGCAAATCATTAGACTGCTACTCAGCTGAGCAAATTATTATGTAAACCATAACTCACAGAGGGGAGTACCTGCAGCGCCCAACTCCTGCGTTTGCACCCCTAAGGGTCTGAGGTGTCAGAGGTGATGTATCGCCTGATGAATGTCCTCCTATGGTTAAGCAGTGCGTATAAACGTGTGTGTGCTAAGTTGCTTCAGTCGTGTCTGACTCCATGTGACCCTATGGACTGAAGACTTTCAGGTTCCTCTGTCCATGGGATTCTCTAGGCGAGAATAATGGAGTGGGTTGCCCTGCCCTCCTCCAGGGGATCTTCCTGACCCAGGGATTGAACCCCCATCTCTTAAGTTTACCTGCATTGGTAGATGGATTCTTCACCACTTGAGCCACCTGGGAAATCCACACATAGACATGTGTGTGCATATATATGTATATGTTTCTTTGTGTGTGTACTTATATATATTATACTTAATCCTTTAGTAAAAGAAACTTTATGTGGCTCATTGAAAGCAAAGTTGAATATTATTACTTAACACTGTTCAAATTGCTAATAGCAGATTTCTGCTTTTATATTTGATAATTAATTTTAGAAATAAGAGCTCAGAGTCTTAAGTATACACTTAAGGAATCTAGCACTCACTCAGTAAGGAAATTGCTAGCTTACATACATCAGTGAGAGAAGAATCTATTATTTAAAAATTGAAAGTTCTCTTTCTGTTTCAGATTCATGATATGTTATAGCTCCTATCAGAGGTTCAACTCTGCAGGGAATGCATGTGTTCTCTGCTACAACCAAATAGTGAGTAGGTGTGAAGGGGACCCAGGGACTCAGGAATGCATATCACTTGTCTAGATATGCAGCTGCAAATAAACATGATACGGGGCCTAGAGGTCATGTTGTCTTTGGAC
This sequence comes from Bubalus bubalis, assembly GCF_019923935.1. Classification (NCBI taxonomy): domain Eukaryota; kingdom Metazoa; phylum Chordata; class Mammalia; order Artiodactyla; family Bovidae; genus Bubalus; species Bubalus bubalis. The sequence continues at coordinate 65,132,092 of NC_059168.1, read as the reverse complement.
TTCAACTGAACCTGACGACCCCTAATCTTAGGACTCTCTTAATATGGTGGTGATGTTAGGACCAAAGGGAGATTGTGTAAGATAAGAGAGCAGATACCAGTGGACCAAATACATCAAGGCACACATGATGCCATTAATTAAAGCAAAAAAGTAAAATCTCAAAAAGCAATTTTACATTCCTCTTTGGAAGGAGAGTTCTACAAAGCTGTCAGGTATATTGGATCCTATGGGGGAGATGGGAGATAGGTTTCCCATATCTTTTGGAATTGGGCACTGGTGAGGTTTAAACAGGGAGTTAGAAGAGGCTGACTAGGCATATTTGGATGTCTAACAGAGCCCCTCTCTTTAGGCAGTTTTTCCCAGAGAAAAGACGTCAGAGCAGGTGTTTCAGTATCAGTCATTTGCAGGACATGTGCTTGGGAGAAAAATCACGGCTGGCAGATGGTGGCTAGATCTGTTAACTGACAACAGCCTACATTTATTGAGTGTTCACTGTATGCTACGTGTTTGATGCTTTATAAGGAACATCTCATTTAATCTATTTTTAAATTGAAATATAGTTGATTTACAAAGTTGTGTTAATTTCTGCTACACAGAAAAGTTATATACATATATATATACACTCTTTTTTATATTCTTTTCCATTATGGTTTATCACAGGATACTGAATATAGTTCCCTATACAGAAGGACCTTTCTGTTGCTTTTTCATTCTTCGTTTAATCTATATAACAACACTATGAAGTAGGTACCATTATTATTTCTATTTTTAGAGAGGAAAATTAATCCAGCAAATTTCTAGGACTAGGGTTCTCACATAAGCAGTTTAACAGTAGAGCCAAACCTCATAAGCAAAGAATGACCCTGCCTCCTGGCTTAGTGAGTAACCACGATCTTTTGGCAGGAAAGTAGAACAATAGTATCCCTTTGTTAGTCTATGGCATGATCTTTTAAGCTTCCCCTTACTTTCTGCTTTATGCTTGTAGTCACAATATTATAATATTATCTCCTACATCGTCCCTAGTCCCCCTCATCCACACCCATTGTTAATAGTTATACTGCTTTCCCAGCACTGACTGCACAAGGAAGGAATACATGGTCACTCAGCTGCCACTGCTCAAGGGACTTCGTAGATGAAGGTAAGGAAACAACATGCTCTGGGAAGATCATTCAGAAGAGAAAAAGCTACAGGATGGTGTTAAAACAAAGGTTTGCTGCCTAGGACAGGAGACAAGGGGATGGACCAAAAGCCAGGATATGTTCTCAAACAAGCAGAGCAAATAGGCAGCCTGTTGAAAGGAGAGCAGTAAGTTCCCTTTAGAGTTTCAAAAGATGTTAGATCTGTCTGATAAGCCTTGTGGCACATATTACTTTAATCACTATTATCATCATATCATCTATCATTGAAATTCAATGAGTTGTCTCCTCTTTCCTTGAGATAAGGTAATACACTCTTTTAAGCCTGGCTGAATGAATTATATAATACGGTAAGTCTCCTACATATGAATCTTCAAGTTGTGACCTTTCAAAGATGTGAAAGTGCTTTTGCATGCCCAGTCACATAAGGAGAGTGGTACACAAAAGTGATTGCAGGCATTCAGAATGCAATTCTGTGCTACTGTGTCATCTAAGATGATAAAAAAGGAGCTACTATTGAGACATCAATGGATTATTTTTTTCAAGAGGGTAGATATGTTTAAATTCAGCAAGGAACCAGAACCTGTGTCATCAATGTCAGGCATGAGTGAAACTGTGACTTGCCTTCTGTCTCCTATTGTTGATGATCCTTCAGCTCTACCATCTCCCACCTCTTCTCCCTGCTTGTCAGTAACTCTTCTTTCCTGACCACTCGATGCCAGCCCCTGTGTGCCAGCTGTTGTACTGCCCTACTGTACTTTTCAAGGTACTGTACTATAAGATTAAAAATGTTTTATTTGTTCTTTGTGTTTGTGTATTATCGTGTGAAATGTATTATAAACCTATTACAGTGTAGTACTATATAACTGATTGTGTTAGTTGGGTACTTAAGCTAACTTTGTTGGATTTAGGAACAAATTGGAATTAATGAACATCCTCTCAGAACAGAACCTGTTTATACGTAGGGTCTGTAATGGACTTGGTGGGTATTTGGGAACAAGACAAGAAACTGACTTTCCATTCTCTATTCATCAAGCTGAATTGGAATAAGGATCCCTAATTAAAGATTCACAAATAAGGAAATTACTTAGTCATTATAAAAGATTTCATGTCCTGTGTGGGTATAGAACATTTCCACATGGTTCTTATTGAATTATATTAATTTTAAAAACTTACCTGAATCCTAAAATATTTTGACTGTAATTCTTTTTTTTCGGTCCAGATAAAAATGACATCTGGTCTTATACGGCTGTAATGGATGTTCTTTCAATCATAATAGAACACTTGATCTCTGGTCACTACTGAAACTAACATAACAGTGAATACACATTGATTGTGTTGCCCTGATAACTCACTGGTAAAGAATCTGCCTGCAATGCAGGAGATGCAGGAGACACAGGTTTGATCCCTGAGTCGGGAAGATCCCCTGGAGAAGAAAATGGCAACCCACCCCAGTATTTTTGTCTGGGGAATCCCATGAACAGAGGAGCCTGGTGGGCTACAGTCCAAAAAGTCACAAAAATCAGACATGACTGGGTGAGCAAGTGAATACAAGGATTATTTCCCTCTTAGTTCCAGATTTTTTTTTTAATTTCCAAATTTTTCTATTAGTCTCATATTCCTTTCTGTTACACAAACTCAGTCTATGTTGAATTGGATAATTGTAGGGCTACTCAAACTCTGGTCTATTAGTCATGGTACATTGGCATCCACATCATGGTGCTAGGGGTTAATATGGTTAATATGATCCTGGCTAAGGGATTAGATAAAAACTACATTTTGAATGTAGTTTAAAACACTAAAAATTATTAGAGGCATTAAAAATATAAGTTCCTATTTATGGGTTAGAAGAATATGACCTTTACTTTGATCCTTGTACCTGCTAGGCAGTAGCAAATGTATGTAAGAAAAAGAAAGTGTGATTTTGTTCTCTGTCTCTAAGATACTTATAATTAACTCCAGATAGTTTCTCCAAAACAGAATGATGCATGCATGCATGCTAAGTCGTTTTAGTTGTGTCCGACTCTTTTCGACCCTATGGACTATAGCCTGCCAGGCTTCTCTCTCCATAGATTCTCCAGGCAAGAATACTGAAGTGGATTAATAAAAGGGCAGGCCTTAGTTATTCTAGTATAAGCACTGCAATATTCATAAAGATTTTAGATCTACGATCAAATGTATGAAAGCAAACTATTTGAAGTGGCTTGAAATTTCACATAGAAATCTATTTCTTTATTATTACATAAACAGTTTAGTAAAATCAAATAGAATATTGTAGTAGTTGAATTACAGAAATGAATGGATTTTGGAAAGTTTGTTTTTTTTTTTTCTCGTGTGTTGTCTATGTATGTGTGTTTGTGTGTGTGTGAGAGAGAGAGATATAGAGAGAGTGAGCTTGAGAGTTTGACTATGGATTTAGTATGGTGTTGTTGTTCATGCTAACTACCCCCTTCCCCCATCCCTCCTCCCCCAAGAAGATTATGAAGCAAAAGGGAGGAGGTAGATGGGGAGGAAATATGAATTATTTAAGCTGTATTAAAATGCTCTAGAATAAAATGAACATTCAAAGCTCCTTTGGTTGAATTTCATTCGCCCAGGAAATCTGTCTCAAATGGTTCATCTTAAAGAATATGATGACACCAGTCACCTATCCTAGACTCTACATTTGCTATAAAGACTTTTGCAGCTTGATGATAGATGAGGAAATTTACTCCTATAGTCTGCACTGGAGACAAGTGACAATAATTTAAGACTTTCAATGACACAGTACTAACTTTATATTCCAAGCAATCACAGCCTATATTTATCCACCTGCTGTTTTTATGGCTTAGAGATCACACTATTTGTTTGTGATGGTAATTTATTATATTATAGAAGATTTTCAAATTACAGACTTTCATAGAGTTAGAGAAGGAATTAAGATACTTCCCTCACTCTTCTTGATAAATAAAAATAATACATTAGGTAGATGGCGAGTTCTCAAGGAAATGGGACCCTTGGTCATTTTTAGAGTTTGCATTTATGAATAAAATGTGGGAATGTATTTAAGTTTTAGATAAAAGAGAAGCATGAAAATCATTATTTTTTTTTTTTTAAGTAGAGTGGTAACTACAACACTCTGAAGGATTTTATCATGTGTGATATCGTCTCATTGGATTTTTCAAAATAATGTTTGAAATGGCAACCCACTCCAGCGTTCTTGCCTGGAGAATCCCAGGGACGGGGGAGCCTTGTGGGCTGCCATCTATGGGGTTGCACAGAGTCGGACACGACTGAAGCGACTTAGCAGCAGCAGCAGCAGCAACAACCATTAAAACAGTATTTCTCTTACTTAAGGCATTTGACAGCTATCTTTATAGTTTTGGCCATAGTCTATGTTACATTTATACTATTATCTGCCTGTTTTTTTCCAAACACACCCGCTGTATAATTATTTATTTTAGAAGCCAATACTACTAGTGATATATGTCCTACACTTTGGAAAACACTTCATTAACAGTAATTTGCAGCTAAATTAATTGGCAATATTCTATCTCCATGTTACCAGAACTTGATGAAACCTAAAAAGTATTTTATTTTTCTCCATATCTCAGTGATGGTTGATTTCAACTGAATACTATTTTAAATTGTATCTGAATGATTCTACCGCCAGTAATATGAATCCATCGATAGCTAAACTATCCTCTTTTAATTTAAGTAGTCTTTTTTTATCATTTTGCTCAACTATATGCATAATTGCCAGGTACAGTTAAATGTCTGTGAGCATGTATTTTTCTATTTCAATTATATTACTTACATAAGAAGAATAAATAGCACATTTCACAGGTGTTTTTTTTTTTTTTTTTTTAAGTATCCCCATGTCAGTGGGTAAAAAGGTGTTCACTGTAAGGTTATTTCCATTTTTCTGTACTTTTGAAAACTTTAATAATAAAATATTGAGGGAAAAAATCCAACTTATACTCCATGAGAACCAAAAACACACATCTTTGAAGTTTTTTCTAAAGATAGTACTTAAAAGCAAGTGAAACACACTGTAGCTAAATCAGTATATAACCAAATTTTCTTCATATAGGTTGTTGGTCTTTAAAGTTCTGGGTTAAGGAAGATGACAAAACCTTATGGATGGTTATAAATTCTTTGAGGTACTGACAATTGCCCATAAGTGAGTATATTTGGTTCATTTCCTCTACCAATTGCTGAAAGGGCTGTGCTCAGTCACTTCAGTTGTGTCTGACTCTTTGTAACCTGCCAGACTCCTCTGTCCTTGGGATTTTCCTGGCAAGAGTACCAGAGTGGGTTGCCATGCCCTCCTCTAGGGAATCTTCCTGACCCAGGGATCAAACCCTTACCTCCTGTGTCTCTTGCACTGCAGGCAGATTCTTTATCCTCGAGCCACCAGGGAAGCCCAGTTGAAAGGAAGGAACTTCAAATATTAAGCCAGCTTGCTTTTTTTTTTTTTTAACATTTGTACAGGATATTTATTATAGTGTCCGTCACAATGAACAAAAACTGTTGACAAATTTATTTTACTTTTTATTTTAAAATTATTATTTCTGTATTTTACAGTTGCTAACATCACCATTTTGTTGAATTTTAGTTGATTTATAATATCATGTTAGTTTCAGGTGTACAGCATAGTAATTCAGTGTTTTTATAACCCATTAAGCATTATTACAAAATAGTGGCTGTAATTCCCTGTGTCATACAATATTTTCTTCTTGGTTATTTACTTAATATGTAGTAGATTATATCTCTTAATCACATACTCCTATCTTGCGCCTCCTCACTTCCTTCTCCCAGTGGTAACCACTAGTTTGTTTTCTATATATTTCATGTCTATTTCTGTTTTTACTACATATATTTGTTTTATTGTTGAGATTCTACAAATATGCTATATCATACAGTATTTCTTTCTCTAACTTATTTCACTAAGCATAATATTCTCTAGGTTCATCCACATTGATGCAAATGGCTGAATTTCACTTTTTATAACTGAGCTATACTTCACATCTTCTTTATCCAATGTCTGTTGATGGATACTTGGGCTGCCTATATATTTTGGCTATAGTAAAGAGTGCTGCTATGAACATTGAGGTATATGTATTTTTTTCAAATTAATTTTTAAAATTCTGTTCAGATACGTGCCCAAGAGTTGTATTGTTGGATCATATGGTAGTTGTACTTTTCTTAGTTTTTGGAGGAATACCCATACTGTTTTTCTGTAGTGGCTATACCAGTATACATTTCCACACACAGTATTCTAAGGTTCCCTATTTATCCATTTGTTATTTGTGGTCTTTTTGACAATCCCCATTCTGATAGGTATAAGTTGATATCTTGTTATGGTTTGATCTGCAGTTCTCTGATGATTAGTCTTGTTGAGTATTCTTTCATGTGCCTGAAGGCCATCTGTATGTCCTTTTAGAAAAATATCTACTTAGATCTTCTGCCCATTTTTTAATTAGGTTGTTTTTTATTTTTGCATTTTTTGATATCGAGTTGTATGAGTTTATATATTTTTCGATATTTACCCCTTTTTATTTGCAGATATTTTCCCCAATTCAGTAATGTCTTTTCATTTTGTTGATGATTTCCCTACTCAGAGGCTGCCCTGGGACCTAGTCACCTCTATAAACCATGACTGGACTTTCTACCCAGTTGTGGCAGCTCTAAATCCAGTCCCACACTGTGCCGAGGAGTGAGTAGGGCTAGAGTGTTTGCTTGGCTCGGGCTGAGCCTCATGCCAAGGCAGTCATAGGAAACCTAGTAGCCACTACAGCAGACCTCCCTCTCCCATCTCTGCACAGCCTAGGGTAAAGTCAGCATGTATTCCTCATGATCAGAGTCCAGACTTTCAACAGCCCTCCTGTTTGTCCAGCTGGTCCGCCAGCTGCAATGGGGCTCATCTCCCCTGGACTGGGACACCCAATCTTGAACTGCTCACTCCCCACCTGTGTATTCTCCCTTTTCTTCTAAATCGTCTTCCAGGGACACAAGTTCAGACCCAATTGCTTCTCTTCTCTTCCTACCTGATTACATGTATATCTTTCTTACAGTTTTGGTTGTACAGGTGTCTTTCCACCAGTTTCCAGGTAGTTTTCAATGAAATTTTTCCACATGTAAATGTATTTTTGATGTGCTCATTGAGGGGAGCTGAGTTCTGCATCCTACTACTCTGTCATGTTAATCAATTCCTTGCTGTCTAGAGTCAGTTTTGAACTAGACTCCTGTCTCCTGCTCAGCCACTTTGCAATGATTTTTGTTTTAATTCTTTGGTCTACATTTTTGCTGTAACAAAAGTTTACTGAATCTGATTATTGGAAAGATATAAAAGAATATAAAAATATAGGAGAATATAAACTCTTCAAGTGTTTATATTGGATTTTTCAAAATAATGTTTGAAATGGCAACCCATTCCAGTGTTCTTGCCTGGAGAATCCCAGGGATGGGGGAGCCTGGTGGGCTGCCGTCTATGGGGTCGCAGAGAGTTGGACACGACTGAAGCGACTTAGCAGCAGCAAACTTGAAGGGTATAAGCATTAACAGCTCATCCCTTTCTGTTCCTCCTGTCTCAATTTACTTGAGATATCCTTTCAAGGAAATATATTCATCAGTTTATTACTTGATAAATTTTTACCTTAATTTCTAGTGGTAAAATTTCACCCAAACTCTCATATACAACTGTATATGTGGAACATTTAAAAATCTTTGTAGTGATTTTTGAGACATTTTCAGTGTGTGTGGAATATTCTAATATGTATAGCAAGCCGTTTCCTGAATACAGAATAATACATGTAACAGTTCTGCAGTGTGATGCGTCCTCATTATCTTTCAACAAATAATAGTGACTCATCAAAAAAATTAATGATTTTAATGAAGAATCATTGGAACTCATTGTTATTAAAGAAAGACAGATGCATGGATTGATGCATATGGTAACATGCCCTGAAAAACGACTACACTAGGTCTTTACTCTTCTCGATTGATATGCAAACTGTAATAAAGCTTTTACTGTTATTCAATATCAGCAATGGTATTAACAATATAATTTGAGTTGCTTGGTAGAGAAGCAGCCAAAACAAAGATAATTGAATATTGTTGTTTGACTTCAACCTTTAAGATATTAACTTCATTTAACTCAGTCACATCAAATTCCTAGAGTAAGAAAAGCAACTGAACAAAGGAAAAGAAGCAGAATACGTGAAATGTATTCACATGCATTTTTATGCTTACAGCAGCTTTTCAAAAACTGAGATCTCAATTAATTATTTGCAATAGGACAAGCACAGAACATTCTATAACAAGTATTTTAAGCCTAGTACTAAAACACCCTATTTAGATGGGCAGATCATGCAGCATCCTTTAAAAATTTTTTTGTAGTTTCTTCATTGTAATGATTAATTACAATTGCTATGGGTAAAAAAAAACAAAAACCCAACAACAATGCCTTCACTTTCTAATATCCAGTACCTTAAACCATCAACGCATAGTATATATAAGTAAAGATTGCAGATGTTCTCTGGGACAGCACATCCTTCCACACCCCTGAAATTTCTGATCCTTGACCCCTGGTGTAAAACGATCCACTGTCCACCTGGCACATGGATTGCACCATATCTTAAATGTTAAAGTTTCATGAAATTAGCTTAACCCACAAGGGAACTTGAATGTTTGAACTTCAGCTGACATCCTTGAGGATGGATGGTTTCAAGGAAGAATGGTCATGGTCAACCCAAAGCATACTGACTTTGTTTGTACCTAAGCCTTTTGTCTCCAGAATTTTTTTTTTTTAATTGAGAAAGTTCAAACCATGTAACCTATAGATCACCTACCTGAATGTGTTGTGTTTATTTACCACAGCTATTTTTATTCCTAAACAATACAGTTCAACATGCACAAATAACTTTTTTATGTATATTTTGTTTTTTTTAAAATATTCTTTTCCATTATGGTTTATCACAGGGTATTGAATATAGCTCCCTAGGCTATACAGTAGGACCTTGCTGTTTACTCATTTTCTAAATAAGAGTTTGCAACTGCTAATCCCAAATCTCAATCTACCCCTCCCTCAACATGCACAAATAACTTGGTACTCATTAAGTCAAATGAATTTTGAAGCAAATTTAAAAACGCAATATGTGCACTGATAAACGCTATTGAAAATTTTAAAATTCTTATGCCATTTGAGAACAAAACTGTAACATATTCCAGAATTGTTTCCAGCTTTTTACAGCTTTTACAAATGATCAGGGAATTTGGTTATTAAACAACAACATTACAAAAGTGTAGATGGAAAATGGGGAAGTTTTGAAAGGCAGAGAATAGTTACCATAGAATTCTAGAGTCATAGAACTAAAATAATATAATAGAAATAATAATAATGCCTAGCCCTTCATCTCTTTGTTCAATCCACAAACACTTACTAAATATCTACTATATGCTAGATGTCGATGACAAAAAGATATGCTAAGGGGACAGGGCTGAAGGGGAGAGATATATACACAAGGACACAATAAAATAGGGAAATAGACAGGAGTTTTGGGGACACAGGGAGAGTACAGTCCTGTTTGAGGGCTTGAAATCATTCCTTCCTCTAAGGTTTGTTTATTTCCTTCTGTTGATCACATCTAAATAGCACATGGGATCTACACAGATTTTATATGATTATAAGTCATTGATGAAGATGTTGGTTAGGACCCTGCTATGCATGGTAGAGAAAGACGACAATTATCCCTCTTGTGATAATTTGCATTAAAACAAATGTATTTGATGATTTTTAGTAAGAAATTCTTGACCAGAAATGTGTTAAGGATAAAAGTATATGTACTCCCTCTAGTTAACTAGATAATTATTTCAAGTTAGACCACATGCATGCTAAGTCCCTTTAGTCGTGTCCAGCTCTTTGAGACCTCATGGACCATAGTTAGCCAGGTTCCTCTGTCCATGGGATTCTCCAGACAAGAATACTGAAGTGTGTTACCATGTCCTCCTCTAGGGGATCTTCCTGATCCAAGGATCAAACCCTGGTCTCTTACCTGGGAAGTTCCCCAAGTTGGACTAGTTGGGAAGTTTCCTCAATCGTGGTTGCATATTAGACTCACCTGCAAAACTTAAAACACACACACACACACACACACACACACACACACAGTTTCCTATCCCAGAGAGTCTGATTTAATTGGTTTGAGATGGACTGAGGGAAGCATTATTTTTACATAGGTCTGCCTTTGATCTTGTCCTGTCAAGAGTTGAGAGTCTTTGGTTTAGAGTAATAGCTTTTCACAACACTTTCTCAACTTGATTCGAGTACATTCTCACATTTTCCAGTACTGCATTAGTGGGATACACTGCTTATCGACTAAGATACTCGAGATACGCGTCAGCCTGAATCAAGCACCTCTGCTGTTTCTGGAACCTCAGAAGAGTTGGTATTCTCACTGTTCTACTCTTTTCCTTAAACAATCTGTCATAATTCATCCAGTTACCAAAGTATTTGCCTTATGCTCAGGAAGTTGCCACATCTAGTTTTAGGACAACTCTTGGTTATGAACTGCCTTCAATTTTCTCTTTTGTTCTGTGAAAATAATTTTTATTATAAGCTATGTGTTTTTATAAAAAAATTTATAAAACATAAGGCATAAAATTGAGAACAAAGATTTTCCCTAAATCCCTACAAAAATAGGCAGCACTACAGTGGCACTTATTTTCTATCTTCTTTTCTGTAATAGACATACTAACATTTTACGTATATATCTGGAAGTCCATAGTATCAAAATATGTTTTGTAATCAACACTTCATCTGGAAATCTTACCTTGAAGTACTTCAATATTTTTAAATTAACTGGTAGATTGGAATTTTTAATAGTTGCTTGGCATTCCATTGACTATATGATATATATTTTTAAATAGTCTCCTATTTGGGGCACTGAATTGGTGTCATTTTTTAATTTTTACTTGAAAATGTTTATAGCTGGATTTTAGTTTTTGATGCCAGATTAGAATTTTGGAGTTTTGAATCCATTCATGATGATTTTAGTCCTTTGCAATTTTAGTCTGCTTTAAAATCATCTTGTCTCCCCTTTTCAAGGGCTTCCCTGGTGGCTCAGTGGTAAAGAACACCCCTGCAATGCTGGAGATTCAAAAGACGTGTGTTGTATCCTTAGGTTGGGAAGATCCCCTGGAGAAGGAAATGGCAACCCACTCCAGTATTCTTGCCTGAGATATCCCATGGACAGAGGAGCCTGGCAGGCTACAGTCCCTGGATCACAAAAGAATCAGGTACAACTGAGCGACTAAACAACCCCTTTTAAAGAAGTTTTCTTCCCTGCTTTCCTTTTTCTTTTCCTCATCATTTGGCCATCAGTGATGAGGCGAACTGGCCTGGGAACAAACACCATGGCAAGTTCCTTGCTCATTACTGGATTATCCTTTGTCTCCAGCTCACTTTATTCCAGGAAATATTGAGAATATTCTTCTGCCTGAATTTCTTTCTCCCTCTTCCTAGGCCAGATTCTCTTTCTTGTACAGGTCAGAACTGGATTTACTTCAGTGTGATCTATATATCCTGGGAAATCTGTATGCAGGTCAGGAAGCAACAGTTAGAACTGGACATAGAACAATGGACTGGTTCCAAATCAGGAATGGAGTATGTCAATGCTGTATATTATCACCCTGCTTATTTAACTTATATACAAAATACATCATGAGAAATGCTGGACTGGATGAAACACAAGCTGGAATCAAGATTGCCGGGAGAAATATCAATAACCTCAGATATGTAGATGACACCACCCTTATGGCAGAAAGCGAAGAAGAACTAAAGAGCCTCTTGGTGAAAGTGAACAGGAGAGTGAAAAAGTTGGCTTAAAACTCAACATTCAGAAAACTAAATTCATGGCATCTGGTCCCATCACTTCATGGCAAATAGATGGGGAAACAATAGAAATAGTGACAGACTTTATTTTCTTAGGCTCCAAAATCACTGCAGATGGTCACTGCAGCCATGAAATTAAAAGACACTTGCTCCTTGGAAGAAAAGTTATGACCAACCTAGACAGCACATTAAAAAGCAAAGACATTACTTTACAAACAAAGGTCTGTCTAGTCAAAGCTATGGTTTTTCCAGTAGTCATGTACAGATGTGAGAGTCAGACTATAAAGAAAGCTGAGCGCCAAAGAATTGATGCTTTTGAATTGTGGTGTTAGAGAATACTCTTGAGAGTCCCTTGGACTGCAAGGAGATCCAACCAGTCCATCCTAAAGATCTGTCCTGAATATTCATTGGAAGGACTGATGCTGAAGCTGAAACTCCAATCCTATGGCCACCTGATACAAGGAACTGACTCATTTGAAAAGACCCTGATGCTGGGAAAGATTGAAGGCAGGAGGAGAAGAGGACAACAGAGGATGAGATGGCTGGATGGCATCACTGACTTGATGGACATGAGTTTGGATGAACTCCGGAAGTCGGTGATGGACAGGAAAGCCTGGCGGGCTGCAGTCCATGGGGTCACAGAGAGTTGGACATAACTGAGTGACTGAACTGAACTGATATCTTGTAGAATTCTTATAAGTTTCTGCAATTTGTATATAATATTTCTGTTTCCAACAGTTGATATAGGTTTTCCTTTGTGTGTCTATTATGTCAGTCATGAGAAGTAGTCTTGTAAGGGGATTCCAGACTCAGACATAGATGAAGATGAATCCAGCATCTGTCGTTTATTCATTTTGTGTGTTCATGCAATAACTTAACTCTCTAAATCTTAGTTTTCTCACTTATAATAATGACTAGGATTTGTACTTCACTCATAAAATTAATACAGGGATTAAACAAAATAGAGCTTGTAGTGTGTGTAGAACAATGTGCAACATTAAGAAGTAAATGTTACCTTGGTGATGAGCAGGGGTAGCATGATAATGATGAACATGGTGAAGAAGATGAGGGTTGCAGTGAATACTTTAGGGTGACATCATGCCCAGAACCAGTTAATAAGGAATGAGTAAAAAGTAACCTGATTTTTTTATAGAATGCACATCGTTTCAAACTAGAACAAGCACCTGTTATATTACAAAATCAAATAATAAGGTATTGAAAGCAAATTTTTAAATTGTTTGTTTTAATGTTGAATCATTCTGTACCTTAAAAGTTTTCCTTTTTATTTCTTAGATACAAGTATATTTCCAGCATTTATCATCTCCAAATTTGTGCTACAGCTTAGTCCACCTTATGGACTGAATTGTGTTCCCCAACCCCAATTCACATGAAATTCTAACTCCTCATAACATAAAACGTGATGTATTTGGAGATAGGATATTTATAGAGGTATAATTAAGGTTAAATGAGGTCATTCGGGTGGGCCCTAGCCCAACCTGACTAGTATTCTTACAAAAAGAGATTAAGACAGGCATACATAGAGAATGCCCAGGTAAAGACACTGGAAGACAGCCATTTATAAGCTAAGGAGAGAGGGCTTAGTAGGATCCAACCCTGTTAATGCTTTGATCTCTTGGACTTTCAGCCTTCAGAACTAGAAAAAATAAATATATTTCTATTGGTTCAGCCACCCAGTCTGTGGTGCTTTGTTATGGCAGCCCTAGCAAACTAATGAAGTTTAAATTTAATTTTTACCTTCTGTAGAGTTTAAAAATTTGTGGCCTAACCTGGCTTTTTGGAACTTATCATTATCATCATATTGCTTTTCAGCAAAATAGCTTCAATTTATATTTTTCTCATTAATTCTGTTTTTAAAGTATTTTGACAAAAGCTACAAATACAAAAAAAGAGTTGCTTCAATCTGAATATTTATATTCTTAAAAAATAGTATTTCTTGTTTAAGTCTTACTGAATATCTTAGTATGATACTCATATGCTGAAAAGTTTATGGCACTTCTGTCAATCTAAATTTCTTTGTTAGACTACAGAAGGATCTCTTAAAGTGTCTAAAAAATATGTATCACTGGATTTTTTTCCCCTTTATAATCTCTTCCAAGAGCTCATTTTCTCTTACATTTAGAGATATAGTGCATCGAGTGCTCAATAAAATTTACTTAAGTGAACATGTAGAAGAGAATCAATAAACAGTTTGAAGTTGTAGCTTTGTGAGGCCAAAAGAGCCAAACAAGAATTATATCTGATTGTTCAGAGTTCTACAATCCGCAAAACTGAATTTTTGTATTTTGCTTGAACTTACCTCAATTAGCAGCCTCTGAAAAATGAACTAGTTTAATTTACTTATTTACTCATCTTTTCACCTAAGAGTGAAAAGAAGTCAAGGAAATACTATCTCTCTTTTCTCATTAAAAGAGAGCTTTTTGAGATTAAAAAGAGTGATAGTATACCCCAGTAACTATCCAGAATTTAGAACATGGTGGATGTTGATTAGTGGGTTTTTTTTTGTTTTTTTTTTTTCTTTTTTTGCTGGTTGAGAAATTTGCTAAATGTGAGAGGCTATTGTCATGAGCCAAAAAAGTGCTGCCATTATAAGATAATGTCTTGGTAATTTTCTGGTGGTCCAGGAGTAAAGTGTTGGTGCTTTCACTGCCGAGGACCCCAGGTTCAATCCCTGGCTGGGTAACTAAGATCCCACAAGTTGTGTGGCACAACCAAAGGTAGATAAATAAATAAGATGGTTCTATTCATCTGAAAATTGTTAATGAAGCCTCTGAAAATAGCAGGATGGGTATTCTTAGGTTTTTCATGCTTTGTAGTTTTCTCCTTAGAATCAGTAAATAGAAGGAAGCTTCAAATTTACTAAAATATTTTGTATTTCATAGTGCTTTCTAAGAAAGATGTTTTAGAATTAGACTAATTAGACCCTGATGCTGGGAGGGATTGGGGGCAGGAGGAGAAGGGGATGACAGAGGATGAGATGGCTGGATGGCATCACCGACTCGATGGACATGAGTTTGAGTGAACTTCAGGAGTTGGTGATGGACTGGGAGGCCTGGCGTGCTGTGATTCATGGGGTTGCAAGGAGTCGGACATGACTGAGCAACTGAACTGAACTGAACTGAATTAGATAACTAGATGCTTTCTCAAGAACGAATTTAGTCTGTTTTCCAAAGTTTTAGTACATATAAACAGTCTTGGGTGAATTCTTTTCTTTTTTTTTGATGACTTTTTATCTATAAGTTTTTTTATATATAAATTTATTTATTTTAATTGGAGGTTAATTACTTTACAATATTGTATTGGTTTTGCCATACATCAACATGAATCCACCACAGGTATATACGTGTTCCCTATCCTTAGCCCCCCTTCCTCTTCCCTCCCCATTTTAAAAGAACATCATAGTGATTCTATAGCCATCTATAAATAAATTTTCATTTCTTGTCTGTCCTTGAATTAAGGGAGGAACTTGGAAACATTATGTTGCTAGAGTCTTAAAATGTCAGAAAAAAGAAATCCATATAGGAGTTGTCTGCCCCATAGTTTTTCTTTTTCCCTCCTACAGTGTGAATATAACATTTAAAAAATATTTTATTCTGGACTATAGTTGATTTACAGTGTTGTGTTAGTTTCAAGTATACATCGAAGTATACACAGATTCTTTTCCCATATAGGTTGTTACATATTATTGAATAGATTTCCTTGTGGTGTGACAGTACTTCTTTGTTGATTATCTGTTTTTACATATGGTCATGTGTATATGTTAATTCCAACTTTCTATTCATCTCCCCTCACCATAGTTTTTCTCTTCAGGAGATCTTATTCCCTGAGTATGGTATATGGTATTCTTCCTCCTGTTTTCTAATCCCAAGATAATTATTCTTAATAAGTTTTATTGCATGACAACATTTCTGAGTAAATTAATATCCCGATTTTAACTGTTCCTTGTCAATAGCATACATTCCTCCTCATCCATTTTACTCTTACCACTGTAGGCTCTGCAATTGGGTATATACTTCTATCTTATCAAAATTTAACACATTGGCTCACTTCTTTATCATATTTGAAGCTTACAGTGTTTGGGGTGCTCTTGCTGCCATGTTCATTAGATGCCTTTCCTTTAGTGTAAATTAAGTTACTAATTCAGTTATAGTCATTTCCTGGCAGAGAGAGGCAATTAAACTGCTTGGGTCCAGAGCTGGTAATGACTTCACAATTATAAAA
This sequence comes from Bubalus bubalis, assembly GCF_019923935.1. NCBI lineage: Eukaryota > Metazoa > Chordata > Mammalia > Artiodactyla > Bovidae > Bubalus > Bubalus bubalis. Next base: position 65,115,844 of record NC_059168.1, on the reverse strand, counting down.
CAGCCACAGACTGTGGTTTCCATATACATGATCAGAGTTGATCAACATAGTCTTTCATGTGAGAACCCATTCTCAAAAGATGCTTGGCAAAACTTTGTAGCTAACTATATCATTTTAACTTATGTCTCTTGACATTGGAATTCTCTTTGTTAAATTTGCCAATGATGTTCTTCTTCAACGGAGCACTATGGAGTATTTTCATTCTAACTACATACTGATTTATCTAATTTCATACTTGCTACTGCTACTGCTGCTAAGTCACTTCAGTCGTGTCCGACTCTGTGCGACCCCATAGACGGCAGCCCACTAGGCTCCGCCGTCCCTGGGATTCTCCAGGCAAGAACACTGGAGTGGGTTGCCATTTCCTTCTCCAATGCATGAAAGTGAAAAGTGAAAGTGAAGTCGCTCAGTCGTGTCTGACCCTCAGCGACCCCATGGACTGCAACCTTCCAGGCTCCTCTGTCCATAGGATTTTCCAGGCAGGAGTACTGGAGTGGGGTGCCATTGCCTTCTCTGATTTCATACTTGAATAATCATAATTTATAAAATTTGAAGAGTTTTAGATATTTAGTTTGTGTTGTTTACTTTTTGGTAGTTGGATTATTTTCCTCTTTCTGAATGGAGTTTCTAACTAAAATCTCAGTTAATATGACCTGACACTGCCATAGGACACTCTGTGTGCAATAGCTTTGGGTGGTTTTGATTTAATCAAGAGGAAGATGAGAGTGGGTGTCCATTTCTTTCAACTCCTCAGCTCTTTCACCATCCATCTTAGTCCATGTGTGGTTACTCGGGACACTGCATTAATGATAGCTGTCAAAATAATAGTCTGTGGGTTAGAGGTCAAGAAAAATATGTAGATGACTTCAGGGTGAACAGATGATAAAGTAATTCATTTAGTCATTTAAATGCTAGACTAGCCTGGCCTTGGTGGGATCAGGGGTTAGTGGAAGCAAGAAGAATAAATGGGGACATCTCCAAGTAGTTTACTCTTGTTAAAAGGGAAAAAAAGGACGATAATAGCATTACCCAACAAGCATGCTAGAGGCAATTTTCTTAATTACAGTGCTGACCCAGCGGTGTACACAGAGTGGTCTTGCTATTGGCATGAAAGCTTTTACTTTCAAACAATATTAACCCTTCTTAGTACTGTATGTCTTAATTAAGATAATTCCTCCAAATGCCGCCAGTGTCAGCAGTTTTCTGTTTCTGTTGGTGTTTATAAGCCCCTTGTGAGAGAACTGAGCTGGGCTCTTGGCACGCAGTCCAGAATGAGTTACTTTAAGTAACTTTTTGAATGGATCCAAGAGAAAAGCTCACAATATTCTGTTCTATTAGATTAGTTAGTTAATAAAACAGTACACAAATTCCTGAGAGAGAGAAAGAGATGGTCTTGTTCCATTTAAATCTTCTGGCACAGTCTAAACCATGCCATATGATCTATACAAATATACATTTGTTAGTGTTAGTTCAGTCAGTCATGTCTGACTCTTTGCAGCCCCATGGACTGCAGCATGCCAGGCTTCTCTGTCCAACACCAATTCCCAGAGCTTGCTCAAACTCATGTCCATTGAATCGGTGATATCATCCAACCATCTCATACACTGTTGTCTCCTTCTCCTCCTGCCTTCAATCTTTCCCAGCATCAGGATCTTTTCCAATGAGTCATTTCTTCTCATCAGGTGGCCAAAGGATTGGAGCTTTGAAAATATTTTTCAAAATATTGTTTGAAAAATACATTATTTGATTTTAAATACCAAATTGGCATTTATAGTCTTGTGGCTTAATCATTGGGCTTCTCAGGTGGCACTCGTGGTAAAGAACCTGCCTTCCAATGCAGGAGAGATAAGAGACATGGGTTCAATCCCTGGGTCAGAAAGATCCTTTGGAGGAGAGCATGGCAACCCTCCCCAGTATTCTTGCCTGGAGAATCCCATGAACAGAGAAGCCTACAGCCAATGGGGTCACAAAGAGTCAGACATGACTGAAATGACTTAACACATGCACAGCTCAATTATTAGGTATAATGAAGTATAATATATTTTTATTTATAGTGTACAAAAGTATTAGATCAATTATTGTAGTAATTATACAAGGAAGAATCATCATAATCTTAACATCTGGAAAACACTGGATTGATGTAAGTTTTAAACACATTTTTGCATTTCTTTACCACTGCAGGGCTTCAGAAAGGAATTTTTGACATTCTTCATTTAATTGCTGGAGTTAATTCAGGGTTACTTGAAGAATTGCTTTTGAAATGAGACCTGTGATATGTAATGTCACTCCAAAGTAAGCTTTTCTGACTTCCCTACTTGGAGATGTGAAATGTGGTCTCTGAGAGAACTTGTGGTTCATGTAAATACTAGGCACATTGAGAATCAAACAAAAGAGAACCTTGAATGCTAGTTGACCAGTTTGAGTTCCTGTGTGTTCTAGAGTGGAGATCTATGCCTTAAATACTCTATGAGCCATTGCCAAGTCCTCATATACTTGACTCTGGTTTAGAAAGATCAGATCAGATCAGTGGCTCAGTTGTGTCCGACTCTTTGTGACTCCATGAATCACAGCATGCCAGGCCTCCCTGTCCATCACCAACTCCCGGAGTTCACTCAGACTCAAGTCCATCGAGTCAGTGATGCCATCCAGCCATCTCATCCTCTGTCGTCCCCTTCTCCTCTTGCCCCCAATCCCTCCCAGCATCAGAGTCTTTTCCAATGAGTCAACTCTTTGCATGAGGTGGCCAAAGTACTGGAGTTTCAGCTTTGGCATCATTCCTTCCAAAGAAATCCCAGGGCTGATCTCCTTCAGAATGGACTGGTTGGATCTCCTTGCAGTCCAAGGGACTCTCAAGAGTCTTCTCCAACACCACAGTTCAAAAGCATCAAGGTAAAATTTTTCCCATGGTTTGATTTAGAGAGACTAGACTTACTCTGTTTTATGAATGTTTGCTATGGTTTCTTTTTTTTTTTTAATTTTATTTTATTTTTAAACTTTACATAATTGTATTAGTTTTGCCAAATATCAAAATTAATCCGCCATAGGTATACATGTTACATCTCTAATATTATCTTATAGTGATGACATTATACTATATTGAGTGCAAGCTCAGTTCAGTTCAGTTCAGTTGCTCAGTCATGTCCAACTCTTTGTGACCCCATGGACTGCAGCACACTACGCCTCCCTGTCTGTCACCAACTCCTGGAGTTTACTCAAACTCATGTCCATTGAGTCAGTGATGCCATCCAACCATCTCATCCTCTGTCATCCCCTTCTCCTCCTGCCTTCAGTCTTTCCCAGCATCTGGGTCTTTTCAAATGAGTCAGTTCTTCATATCAGGTGGCCAAAGGATTGGAGTTTCATCTTCAGCATCAGTCCTTCCAATGAATATTCAGGACTGATCTACTTTAGGATGGACTGGTTGGATCTCCTTGCAGTCCAAGGGACTCTTAAGAGTTTTCTCCAACACCACAATTCAAAAGTATGAATTCTTCAGTGCTCAGCTTTCTTTATAGTCCGACTCACATCTGTGCATGACTACTGGAAAAACCATAGCTTTGACTAGACAGACCTTTGTTTGCAAAGTAATGTCTCTGCTTTTTGAGATGCTGTTTAAGTTGGTCATAACTTTTCTTCCAAAAAGCAAGTGTCTTTTAATTTCATGGCTGCAGTGACCATCTGCAGTGATTTAGGAGCCCAAAAAGGTAGTCTGTCACTATTTCCACTGTTTCCCCATTTTTGGCCATGAAGTGATGGGACTGGATGCCATGATCTTAGTTTTCTGAGTGTTGAGTTTTAAGCCAACTTTTTCACTCTTCTGTTTCACTTTCATCAAGAGGCTCTTTAGTTCTTTGCTTTCTGCCGTAAGTGTGGTGTCATCTGCATATCTGCGGCTGTGCGGCACAGGGATCGACTGTGAGGAGATACCCCACATCCAAGAGCAGAAAAGTCCCAGCAAGATTGAGTGCAAGCATATTTTCAAATGCTTGTTCAGTTTATGAGTTGTTTTCAAGCTTAACATGCCACATATATCAGCAAACTTTTTCTTTTACAGCTTATGTTATAAGAATATGAAATAATGCAAAAATACATTATTAATTCTGTTGAAATGAATTTCTAGGCCAGTTTGGAAGTACTCTTCCTTATGGGTGCCATGTTGACAAACTGAACCTTATGTAACTTACATGTGCCTATAAATGCTTCTCTGTACCTGAAATGCACTATATCCAATCAGCTAATCTTCAAGTGCCAAGACAGCTTTGGGTGTTAGTGCAAGTTCATGTGCCCACCACACAGGGAGGCTAAATACACCAAAACATCAGAGTTTGGAGCAGAGAAAGGTTTATTGCAGGGCCATGTAAAGAGACAGATGTCTCATGCCCTAAAAAGCCCTGAGCTCCCTGAAAGGTTTTGGCAAAGAATTTTAAGAGCCAGGTGAAATAAACAGGTGGGTTGTAGAGTATGTAATCGGCTTGTGCACAATTCTCTGATTACATGATGGTGAGGTAACAGGATGGTGTCACAGGGGTTAACATCATCAGTCCTTAGGCTCCAGGAGGCCTGGGTCCATGTGCTCATGGTCCTCAGTGGTCCTCATGATCTTCCATTTGGTTGCAGGATGGTGGTTTCACATCTGTAAAATAGCTCAGGAAATGTTCATCAAAAAACTGTTACTAGGTACTTCAGAGAGGAGCTAAAGCAGAGGATATGTGGAAAGCCTGTTCCAGGAAGGCCCCATGGGGTCCATCTCCATTAGACGAGTTCTATACTTATTTATTTATTCCTTCTCACCCCAAACAAGGTTGGTTGACAAGGTGATCCCAGACAACCATTTCCGGTTTCTCTACCCTATTCTTTGTCTTTTATCCTAGAAAAGCTTCCTGCCTTCTGCCCCCATTTTCAGTTCTCTGGTGCCTGTCCACTCCATGAAGTATTAAATAAAGTTTCTTTGCATCACCTAAGCCATCTATGTTAATAATTTAAAATAAATCTTTTAGCTGTTTTATATACAGAGAATGCCTACTATGGTTTTCACCATAACATAAAACAATGGTTTTCACCTAACATAAAAAAAATGGTTCCCTTTGGTAATTGTTTCCATGTGCACTAAGATTCAAATATTGTCCTATGAGTCTCTCTTTGAGAGTTGCTCCTTCAAGAGATTACTTGATGCCTGTGACTCTCTAGGAACCTTTGCAAATGACATTGGAGCCATGGGAGACCTGCACTGACTCTTAAATGTATAAGATTCTCAGAAGCCAGCAGTGGCTACAGGAATTGAAAGTAATGAAAACTTTTCTCTTAGTGTAAATATTCTCACTTAAAAAACACACAAATAAATGAATTATAACTAATAAAAGAAGAAATTTTTTAAAGCTCTTAAGACTGCACCATTAGTCCATATCCTAGAAAAATCTTGATAGTGTAAATAGCTTACACTACATAGGTAGGAAAAAATCAGTGGTACATTTATTGTTTTGAAATTCAAATAAAATAAACAGTATGGTTGTTAAACACAAGCAGCCAAAAATTTTGAAAATACTTGCTTATGTTCTATTAATATCTGCTTTCTTTGTTTGTCTTGTTTCTTATTGATATGGGAAGTATTGCAGTATCTTTTAGCCTCTGAATTCCAAAAGGGAAAAAAAAAATTCTATATTTCTCTTAGTAGAGGTGAGAAGGAAAAACTTAAGCAGATGTGATTATCATTTTTAAAATGAGTACTGTGATAATGTGTGTTAAGAACAAAAACAATTTCAAGTGTCTCCAAAGAATATGAAAATCCAAATTAATTTAGGGCTTCAGTGGACTATTTGAACAGTAGCAAAAATAAGATCTTATTTCCATTTCCTAAAACATAGGGTGATTTAAATCACATGGGCAGAGTATTTCAGTGAAATGTAGTGATTTCAGGGGAACAAAATTTTAGTGAATGTCAAATGTCAAAAAAGGGTCAAATGTAAGAATGAGGGAATAGGAAGTGATCTAGAAACACTAAAAAATTGTAGCTAGTAATGAATTTATAGTCAGTAGTAAAAATCTTTCTCCTTCTCAACAATTTATTCTTCTATTCATTTATTTATTAGAAATACAGAAATTCTATTATATTTCTGTTTTGTATTTTGAAAAAAATTGCATGCTTATAACTCACAAAACTTCAACTGTTTCTAAAACATTTATTTAGGTATAAAATAAAAAATAAAAATTTTAGCAATAAAAAATATGGAGAGACAGTTCAAAATTAATCAATGTATTAAATATATGTTCTTGAGTAAGTAATAAACCTCTCTGGATCTAAGTTTCTTCCTCTGTGAAAATTAAGTAAAAGTAGATGAAATTTACTATCCAATTAAGCTGCATTTGTCAACTATGAGAAGAACTGCACTTGCTGATAGGCTGACCCCTTTCTGACGGTTGTGAATTCTCCATTTTGCTGGCCAAATTATCTATCAACATGCCTACTAATCCATGACGCTGTAAGGATAGCCATAATCTTAAACCTTAAAACAACCTCCAGAAATCTTAAGAATAACTACATGTTGAGCGAAATCTTCCTCTTCTGAAGGGTGGTTTGTCAAACTGGTGATTTGGACTCATTCTGACTCAGCTAAGATATTCAAGATCTCAAGCTAGTTTCGTTCTCCATTCAGACAGTGACTGGGAAACACTGGAAGTCTCTGTCTACATGTGTGAGGGTGGGAGGGGAGGGAGCAGACACCTTTTTTTCTGGACAGAGAATCATGACTAAATGACCATGGGGACAAACACACACTGATTCGGGGAAGCTGGAAAAGGTTGCAAAATAGATGGATTGTGACTATGCTGTAAATAACCTGGTTAAGGCTTAGATTAGGGTCTTCCCTAGTGGACCAGACAGTAAAGAGTCTGCCTGCAATGTGGGAGACCTGGGTTCCATCCCTGGGTAGAGAAGATCCACTGGAAAAGGAAATGGCAACCCACTCTAGGATTCTTGCCTGGGAAATCCCATGGATGGAGGAGCCTGGCAGACTACAGTCCATGGGGTAGCAAAGAGTCAAACATGACTGAGCAACTTCACGATCACTTTAAGGCTTAGATTAAATTTGAGAAACATCAGACTTGTGGAAGGACTCTAGATGTTTCCTATGAGTTACTATGAAATGTTACTGATATTCTTTAGTACCAGAACATGGGGTTCAACAGACAAAATCATAAAGTCTTTTGGAACTCCAAACAGACAAGATTTTCTTTAAATAATTAAATTTGGGGCTATGAATAAAAAGTAGTTAAAATTTCTTCTCTCTGATTATATGCCCAGGTTCATATAGTTTTCCCCTGTTATTATGCTTTTGTTTATCTTCATCATTTAGTTGCTGAGTTTCTTTACATCCTCTGCCACATACTTCCATTCTACCCCCTTGACATGAAGATGAGAAGAACTTGACCTGGTTTCCCCCACTCCCAGCCTTCCTTCCCCTCCTCATAGTAATCTATTGCAGTTAGTGACTTGTACAGACAAGAACAACAGGTCAACAGAAATCGCATTTTCCAGAAGCTGCAGAAGAGAACTAATCTGGCGAGGGTCTCAAAGCTAGTTTATGGGCAAAATGATAACTAGAACTCAGATCTGATTTCTAGTTCTGTCATTGGTACTCACACTCTGCCTCTCTGACATCAGACAAATTCCAGAAAATTATATAACTCCTTATACCCTGGCTTAGCTTTGTAGATCTGCTATAACAAAATACTACAGAGTGTGTGGTTAAAACGACGGAAATGTCTTCTCTCATCTCACAGTTCTGAAAAGTAGGAATCCAAAATCAAAGTGTTAACAAGTTGTGCTCCCTAGGAGGTCTACAGGAAGAATCCCTCCTTGTTTCTTCCAAGTTTTCGGTGGCATTTGATCGTTCTTGTTGTTTGCCTGGTAGCTGCGTCACTCCAGTCTCTGCCTCTGCTGTCATGTGACTCTCTTCCCTGTGTATCTGTCTTCACATCACCTTTCCTCTTTTCAAAAGGACAACAATTATATTAGATCAAAAGCCCACCCTACTCCAGTGTCTCCTTATCTTAAATAATTACATCTGCAATGACCTTATTTCCAAATAAGTTCACATCTAGATGTACTAGGAGTTAGGGATCCACCATCTTTTTGGGGGAAGTTGGGTACCCAACTCATAACATACCCCATAATATGTAGGCTGAGATCTACAGAGATCTGGAAGAGCAATTAGAGAGGCCAGGAAAGCGAGTTCTTCTGAGTGTTTCTCATTTGCTTCCCATAGTTCCATTTGACTTCCAACTTGTGTTCTATTAACAAACACTGGGAGGAACTTTGTAACCAGGAAAATGGATATATGCTCATCTCTGTTTCTGTCTTATTCTCTCACCCCAAAGCAGATGATAGTCTCCATTTGGAGAAACCAAGGCAGCCTTTGCCCACTACTTTCTGTCTGTACATCACAAAAGGTAAGCCTCAGCCTGATTTACAGTCATTAGCCACTGACTAGGCAGTGAGCATCACTATGGCTAATGGAAACTTTCTCCTCAGCATAAACTGCAGTTCTCTAATTTGTTTAGCTAAACTGCATTAGTCATACTGAAGTTTTATTATCAGAGTCAAATACAGGAAGCTAGAGCGGACATGCTGTATTTTAAAAAATTAAAACATTAAAAAAAATAAGCTTGGCATATTGATTACCTAATTTTCTAAACAAAAGGCTCATTCCTTTTAATCCCCAGGATTACTGTAAATTCTATTTCTGCCTATAGGTCATACTGTTGAAAATGGGATTAAAAATAAAAACAACCCTCTAACAACACACACATATTTCATGTTAGGTTTTGCTTTAAGATCACCTTTGCTAAGGTTTTATTGAGTTGGGTGGGAGAGGTATGGCCCTGGATTTCTACCACAGCATATCATTGTAAATTTAGATGAACAAACTGTGACTCTTTATATCCATAAATGTGATTTTTGTATGTTTTCCCAGTGGCCCAAGACAAGCAATTGTGGCCAATTATTCTGTCATTTCTATAGAGGTCACTTCATTTGACCTGTTTATTTCTCCCAGCCTTTCCTAGAAGTGGGCCCTTAAGTACACCTTTTCTTCCCCTTACTAATTGTCATTTGTTGTTTGTTTGTTTATAACAGATAAAGAACATACAGCCTTTGTTAAGGACTCAGTCAATGCTACTGGATAAGTCCTAGTATTACTGTGTCAGGCATATTACTAGTGCACTAGATCCTGCTGGGCGAGTGAGTTTTCATTGCGGCGCGCAATGTTTTACAGGGACTTTTACTCTAATCTTGCAGATACACATTATATAAAGCCCTTTCAGGTTGTTATCATATTGTGGGTCCACTTGAAATCTTCCCTTCCAAATGAGCCTGACTGAGACTGACTGCAGCCTCCATTTTATCAGATTCACTATGACTGTTTTCAATGCCTAGAATGGACCTCATGTCATAGTAAGCAAGTCTAAGTAATGTATTCCTAACAACGTAGAAGAAGCAGACAACTGTTTCTTGCTGTGCACTGTGCCGTGTTCAGTCGTGTCTAACTCTGCGAACCCATGGCCTATAGCCTGCCAGGCTCCTCTGTCCCTGGAATTCTCCAGACAAGAATACTGGAATGGGTTGCCATTTCCTTCTCCAGGGGTTCTTCCCACCTGAGGGATCAAACCCACGTCTCCTGCATCTCCTGAACTGGCAGGCAGATTTTTTACCACTGCACCAACTTTTTCTTAGTCTACATTAAAAAAAAAATTCTTATTCTTGGTCTTGAATTAAGTTTCTCCTACAATAAAGGTTTTTCTAGATTCCTATATTAATTAAAGGCTTCCCTGGTGATTTAGTGGTAAAGAGTTGCCTGCCAGTGTAGGAGACTCAGGAAACTTTGGTTTGATCCCTGGGCTGGGAAGATCCCTGCAGAAGGAAATGGCAACTCACTCCAGTATTCTTGCTTTGGGAAATCCCATGGACAGAGGAGTCTGGCAGGCTATATATAGTCCATGAGGTGGCACAAGAGTCAGACAAAACTTAGCAACTAAGGAACAGCAATGTTAATTAAAACTGTTTATATTACAAGAGCAGAGGAGAAGTCTACGATCTGAAAATTCTCAGATAAATCATCTTACAGGTAAATATTTTAGGTTTAGTGGATTTAGTAGATGCCAAACAGACAGAAATTCACTTGAAAGAAAGTGGTGAAAATGTTTATGCATTTTTTCCCAAAAGTTTAACTAAAGTAATTAGATTAAGAAACCAATAACTTTATGTTTGCTTCTGGAATTTGTTTGGGATAAGCAATTTATTTAGTAGATTCTGCATTGCCAAGTTAATTTTTTATGACATTTGCAAATGGATCAAACAAGGTAACATTATCTTCTTCTTGCGAGAAGAGAAAAAAAGCAGCACTGAAAATAAATGTCCTAGGCATAACTCTCACATAATTCAAATCACCCAATGCAGTGTTTGAAGCCAATCTAAATGGCTTTACCCATCCCTTCCACTGCCTCCCACACTGAAAATATGCCCCTCTGTAAGATGTCTTCATGATGAATGAGCTAATGTTTATGAAGCACTTTAGAGATCCTTGGGCAAGACACTATCTAATTACAAAATATAGTTCTCATTATTAAATGGAAGCTATTTTCCCCCTGTGTTTTTTGTTATCCATACCATTTCCATGCCTTACCCTCCTGATGGTTTCCATTGCAAAGTGGAATCAGTTTCTTAAAAAAAAAAAAAATGGGTGTGGGGGGAGCTCAATAATTTTAAGTCACAGTGCATTGCACATACCCAGAAAAGCCTAGATCGCTTCCAAATTCAAGGACTAATAAAAATTGGAAGCACTCCAGTAATTTTAAATTGCTTTGCACATTGAAGAGTGATTTAAAATCATTGAAGTGGTTCAATTTTTTTTATATATGCACTTCAATTTAGAAGTGAGTCAGACAGACAGCATCATAGTGTAGAAGTCCAAGACATCGAATTAATGTTTAAAAAGTTAGGAATTAGACTAAAGCATAACTGAGGGAACCAAGATCAAACAACCAGAAGAGTCAATTGGGCCATTAAGTTGAAGGACCCTGGTGAATGTCTGGACACATTTTCCAAGACCTGTCTTCACCTGGTCCACGGCTATCTCTTTTTCTTCATGACAATATTTAAAATCTTTGTTGCTAATTTATAAATGTACTATATATGCTTTTTATTGTTTGTCAGATTTTTTAGTATTATTTATTTTTGTCTGGTCATTTAATTTTCATGTGACAATCTATGTAGAAATATAATGTGAGAACTATACTTTTACAAATGCAATTTAAACTTTCTACAGTCACATTTAAGAAAAGAAAAATGCAAAATTAATTACAATAATATATTTAATTTAAGCTAATATATCTAAAATACTGTCGTCTCAATATGTAATTAATAAAGTTATTCAGATATTTAAGTTTTTTTCTTTTTTTGGCCTTTGAAATCTGGTGTGTGTTTTACACTCACTATATGTTTCAACTTTTAGGGGCCACCCTTTAAATGTTCAATAGCTTCATTGCTAGTGACCACCATATTGGACAGTGCGGCTATAGACTTGAAGCTCTGAACTGTATTTTCTACTCTGCAACCTCAGTTATGCTTCTGGTTTGCATTTTTCATTACTTTGTGGCTATCATAGTCAACAGTGAAGGGATATTAACATAAAAAGAAAACCAAACAAAGCAAGATCACACAATCCCGTGATTCTTCTTCAGGCCACAAGCAATTTGAAAACACATATTCTACCTGAGCTGCATATACCACTGACACAGAAAGCTGACATATGGAGTTTGCTGAAGGCCTAGGGCTAAATTTCAGCATCTATGCATTTATGCATAAAATTCAAATATGGCCAAGGAAAAGACTCTACATTAACCATGACAGAAAACAGAAAAAGAAAACACAAGAATAATTTTCAGTGGTGAAATTGAGCAAGAGTTTTTTAACAGCTACCAAAGAAGGAGCATCTTTTAACTAGTAAAGGGTCTGGTTAGTGATTGTTTCCTATCTCAAGTCTTTGCTGGAAAAGGCATTCTATGCTCAAGGGACAGATTTTTCAGAGCCTCCCAGGCCAGCACATGGGGATATGAGTAAATGTAAAAAAGATGGCACCACACAGTAGATGCATTGTCGGGAAAGCAAATGATTTTACATGACTCAGAGCAAAGAAAGGATGTAAAAGGCCACAGATGACAGCTTGATGGATAGAGATGGATGGCCGAAGAGAAACCTCACTTAAAATTCTTTCTTTGAACATTGCCCCACTGAAGAATTGCATAGAACTATACTGTAGTTTTTCTCCTTTTCCAGTCTTTTAATTATTTATATGCCTGATTCTACAAGCAATGTATGTTCTTTATAACAATGTTGAAAGTATGAAAAAGAAAGAACAATAAAAGATGATCTTTCTTCCCAGCCATCAGAAGAAGACTTTGCTAACATTTCTACTTATTTTGAAATCATTGTTAACATTTTGACTTATTTCCTCCCAGTCTTTCTTTGTAAATATTTTATATAATTGAGATATCATTGTGCTTTCTTCATTTCACATTTTAACATGAACATTTTCTTATATAATTAAAAATTTATTAGACTACAACTGACTTTGTCACACTGATAACACTTTTTCCATTCTAAATGATACTGTGATGACCATTTTTGCACTTAAATCTTTTTCTGCATTTCAAGTTGTTTGTTTAAAACAAATAGTGAAGAGAAATTATTGGGTCAAAAAGTATAAACTTGTAAGGATTTTGAAATTTTACTATGAAATATTACTATGATTTGAAATATTAATATGGTCTCTTCAAAATAGGCTACATTTTCCTTCTGAGAGTTATTTCCTACCATGTTTGGCACACAATATAAAACCAGATCACCTGATAACTTTGTTTCCAATTTTGTTCCAAAATCATTGTCTTAATTCCTCTTTTGTATCTTTGTTGGTAATATTCCATAAGTTGTTGTCAATAACGGTGAAATATCCTCAACCCAGAAGCAAATTGTCTTTTGAATCTACTCAAGCTATTTGTGAACAGATAGTATAGAGAGGAGAAACTTTGGAAATATTTGCCTCTGTTAAAATTATTATGCTTTAATTTCAGCAGATAGATTAGTAAGAGAAGATTTTGGGGAAAGATTTCTTGTTGCCTAGTGAACTAATTATCCTTTAAAATTAGTTAACCTACATTTATTGAGAATTTACCATGTTCCAAATATTTTACATTTTGAGTTTTTGTTATTTCATCCTCAAAATAATTCTATTAGGCAGCGGTATCCATCCCTTTTTATCATTGAAGGTGTTTAAGAGATTAAGTCCCTTACTCAAATTATAATGCTATTAAATAGCAGAGTCCAGATTCAAACCTGGAACCCAGAGAGTATATTCTGAGAAGTGCTGCCTGTTCTCTAGCCAGCCTCAAATTTACGTAGACATTTCACAGTTGGTCCTACACCTTCTGTTTTCTTTGCACGTGCAGCTCTTCATACCTAAGAAGTCTAATAGCTGACTGTAAGCTCTCTGAGGACAAGTTGGTGTCCTGTTCATTGTTGCATGTCCACTGTCTAACTCAGTGTCAGGATCTCATAGGTGCTCAGGGAACATTTATTGACTACATGGTTCAAGTCTAAATTCTTTGAAGAGAGCCATAACATGATACTTTGTGATGTTATTCTTTAAATGTTTTTAAAATTGAAATACAGTTTACAGTCAATTTACAGTTCTGTGTTAGTTTCAAGTGTATGACAAAGCAGTTACGTTATACAAGTATATATCCCTGATAGCTCAGTTGGTGAAGAATCTGCCTGTGATGCAAGAGACCCCGGATCAATTCCTGGGTTGCGAAGATCTGCTGGAGAAGGGATAGGCTACCCAGTCCAGTATTCTTGGGCTTCCCTTGTGGCTCAGCTGGTAAAGAATCCACCTGCAATGTGGGAGACCTGGGTCCGATCCCTGAGTTGGGAAGATCCCCTGGAGAAGGGAAAGGCTACCCACTCCAGTATTCTTGCCTGGAGAATTCCATAGACTGTATAGTCCATGGGGTCTCCAAGAGTTGGACACGACTGAGTGACCTTCACTTATATGACTTTCATATATATATATATATATGTATATATTTCTTTTCAGATTATTTTTCATTATATGGCCTTATAAGATATTGAATAAAGTTTTCTATGGTATATAATATATCCTTGTTTTTTACCTATTATATATAAATATATAGTTTGTGTGTGCATGCCCAGTCAGTTTAGTCTTGTCCAACTCTTTGTGACCCTATGGTCTGTAGCCCGCCAGGCTCCTCTGTCCATGGGATTCTCCAGGCAAGAATACTGGAGTGGGTTGCCATGTCCTCCTCCAGGAGACCTTTCAAGCAGATATCAAACCTGCATCTAATGCATTGAAAGTGGATTCTTTACTCATTGAGCCACTGGTAAAAGTGAATGCATGTGAACTTTCACTTTCTATATACTTCATATATTTTGCTTTATATAATAGTGAGTATCATTTAATCTCAAACTTCTAATTTATCCCTCCTCCACCTCCCACTATTCATTTTGCTAACCATAAATTTGTTTTCTATTTTTTTAAACGTTATCTGGGGTATATCATCTTGTTCTTATGCATGCAATTTAAAATTATCTCCCTCAAAGAAGAAATGAATTGTTCAGTGGTGTGAGAATTTTTGGCTTCTAAAATGACATTTAGAATACTCTGGGTCATATTTGGCTTGTAACACAGAGCAAAAATTTACCCAACTCTTTTAAAAATTTCCTAACAGTTGTAAACTAAAGGCCTATTTTTTTTTTTAACAAATCTAAATTAATGTATAATAACTTAGCTAGAAGTCATGTAAAGCTTCATGGTTTCAATTATTTTTAGTTTAATTTTCTTTCAAAGTGCAACTTACAGAGTGTGAACCCACACAAACAAAAACTAAAAAGGGGGATTTGCAGTCTTCAGAAACTGAGATGCATGGTACTCACAGATTTATTCAGTAGCTCAAGAGGGGCTGTATGTCCAGCATTGCAATCTATCAAATTAATGAAAATGATGACTCCTCAGGCAGTTGGAATAAAATAGGTTTAAAAACTAAATAGTGAGGAAACCATTTAATGAGTCTTGTGTGCGTTTATGACTTCTGCGTGGATTTTTTAACAAGGATAGATGTGTTCTTTGTAAAGAAAAGAAGTTGTGTGAAACCGCAAATGCTCAGGTTAAGACCTAAGGATAAGAAAATGTCTTCCTCATGGAGCATTCTTACAGTAAAAAAGTGATTTTAAGCATAATTACTGAGAAACAAGTGTCTACTTGTCTAGATAATGCAGTTTTGGATCGAATAATACATCTTAAGCAGTGTGTCTATTTCACTCTTGTTACTTGTTAAACATTTTTAAAAGGGCCACTTCAGAGCTTTTGTACACATTGTTTTTGATTCCATGTCTGTTTCATGGATAATAAAGTTTGTATTATTATTTATACTTAGTACCTTTCATTTATTCTTAGTACCTGTAGCCTTGCTACACCAAATAAAGAAACATTTATTGAAGTAGGGGAATAGTTAGGCTTAGGGACTTTATATGTATATATTATTGAAACCTATTATATGTATATATGTATATTCTCTATATATGTTTATGCATATATATGCAATGTGTATTTATGTGTGTATCTCTATATCTTTAATGTACTTAAAAGAATACTTATGAAAGTTTTCTAAATTATCTTCCTGTAGAAGTTCCCCTACCTCTTTCATATTCCCACTGTATCCTATACCTTTTGTTTTCAGAAATATACTGATACTGTCTTCAAAGTATACTTAGACAGAGTACATTTTTTTACTTATGCCATCTGTTATGGACTGTCAATATACTGGCAATAAGAAACGCTAGCTTTTGGAGAAATATGAAGTATTTTTCTAGTCATTCATCATAGGGATGCTCCACAATGATGTAACTTGAATGATCAGGGTAGCTTAATGAGGTATCAGTACAGAGATAGAGAATGTACAGGATCAGTCCTAGATAAAAGGTGAGGAGTCAGCAGATATAATCTGTGCCTAAGTAGCAACATTCAGAAAAAAAAAAAAAAGAGTGACAACTGGTATGGAAAGTTCACAGAATGCCACCAAGAAAATATTCCAAAAATTGTAGTTCAATGACAAATTAAAACGGAAAGACAAAATCTTGGTTGAATACCAGAGAACTGGCTTCAGATACCCTGTGAAATTTTTTCTTGAAGACTTCTTTTGTTATTGCACTGTTTCTATCCACATTTCACTACTTTGATTTATTTAATGTACCACTCATGTTACAACTGGGTCTCAGGGTAAAATCTCTCCAAATATCCCATGAATTTAAAGTCTGGACTGGTACCATGAGAAATCTAGTTTAATTCAGCTCAGGGTGGGGTTGGGTCAGGAAGCCAGTTTCTAATGGAGAGTAAGATCACCCTGTCTGTTAGAAGGGTGTGTTGTGTATGAGGTGAAGCTAGAACACTAGAAGAGCGAAATCCAAGATGGAAAACCATGGATGGTAAAAAACAGTGGAGCGAGTGGCTCCTAGGGATTAATCATTGCTCTTCTTGGGTAGACAGATGGACTAAGATAATTCCATTAGACTTGGTATTGCATGTGACATGGTATTGCTTCTAAATAGTAAATATTTCACCAGAATTCATCTGTGGAAATGGAGTCAGGAAAGTCAACTGGAACTTTGAGTGATTTTAGAGCAGACCTGGAGTTTCTCAGAGATGCCTCAGGGAATCTATAGCAAGGGGTGGGATGAAGCAGGGAGAAGAACCCAGAGGAAGTGCTCTGCATCCTGCATCCCTTCTTCAACTAGAGGAACTCCACATAATATTGCACTTGAGTAAAAGACTTTACCATTAAAAGTATTCTAAAGATTTCTGCTTTAGAAAACCATTTTTGTGGACATGGAAGCAGTGCCACATACTTCACTGCTAATAAAAGCCATCATTGCTAATTACTGCTTTGAAGTTTCACAGGTCTGTTGTAGGAGAACTGTATGCTGGATAATAAGAAAGATCACATGCACTCCAATGTTCATTGCAGTATATTTACAATATCCAGGACATAGAAGTAACTTAAATATCCACTGACAAATGAATAAATAAAGAAGATGTGGTATGTGTGCGTGCTAATTCGCTTCAGTTGTGTCCAACTCTTTGTGACCCTATGGACCATAAGCCACCAGGCTCCTCTGTCCACGGGATTCTCTAGGCAAGAATACTGAAGTGGGTTCCCATGCTCTCCTCCAGGGCATTTTCCTGACCCAGGGACTGAACCTGAGTCTTTTACTTCTCTTCCATCGGCAGGCGGGTTCTCTACCACTAGCACAACCCTGGAAACCCAAAGATGTGGCACATTACAAAGGAATATCACTCAGCCATAAAAAGTAACAAACTGGGTCATTTGCTGAGCTGTAGATTGACGTAGAGTCTGTCATACCGAGTGAAGTAAGTCAGGAAGAGAAAAACACGTATCGTATATAAACACATATATATAGAATCTGGAAAAATGATACAGATGAACCTGTTTGCTGGGCAGGAATAGAGTCACAGATGTAGATAACAGACTTGTGGATGCAGCAGGGGACAGGGAGGGTGGGATGAATCGAGAGAATAGCATTGACCTATAAACACTACCCATGTGTAAAAAAATAGCTTAATGAGAACCTGCTATATAGCACAGGGAACTCAACTTGACGCACTGTGATGACCTGGAGGGGTGGGATGGGAAGGAGGGAGGGAGGATCAGGAGGGAAGGATACATGCATCCATATAGCTGATTTACTTTGTTGTACAGCAGAAATGAATACATCATTGTCAAGCAACTCTACTCCAATAAGAAAGAAAGACAGACAGAAAGAAAGGTCAGCATGTCCTGTGGTTTCAGGCAGAAATCTCCCTGTGCAACACAATCCTTTTTGGACCCTGATATTTCCTTTGTGAGCAGCTGCGACACAGTCAAGGTTAAAATGAAGTGCCAGGGCAGGTTGCTGAAGGAGGCAGTAGTCACTGAGGATTCCAGTTGCTGAGGATTACAGGCACCCCAAGCATGTTGAGTGGTTCTAGGCTTTCATATTCCAGGCAGCTCTAACCATTTTACAACACTGAACTAGGCAGAAGATATCTGGATTTCTATAGCACAGTGATGTGCTCCAGGATCTTGATTTAAGACAACTCAAATTCCTCCAACTACCTACATATGAACATATGAAAAGTGTTGGTACTGCTTCCCTGAATGAGCCAGTAGTTTGAGGCTGGGTAATGAAATAGGCCAAGATGTTATACAAGAATATTTTCTCCACTCAGAAATAAAGAAAACTCTATTCTAGTACTTCTGGAAGACAGTGGGATCTTGTCATTACAGGATTCTAGTATTACATCTGTTATATCAGATTGCACTCACATAAGAACAACCAAATCAAGGGACTTTTGACAAAGTCACAGTGAATATAGCCATGTTTCAAATATGCTCTATCATTTACATTTATAAATACTGTTGTATATTTCTTGGCACTCTCAAAGTCCCTAAGGCTTTGATGATTTTTTTTTCATTTATATCATACTACAAAAGAATTACTTCTCAAATACTACCATAATTATTGACTTCCATAATGGCCACTTTAATTGAAATCATTTGGGATTTTCCAATGGTAGTCATTCAAATGCCATATAAAAGAATGACCTATTAGCAGCTTTAGATTGCTACAAACTGTTAACAAGGGGAATTCCACTTTCATCCAACTTCTATTCTAAGGATTATATCATTTCAACAGGAACAAATCTGTTTCCCATCATGATTCCATCAATTAACACTTGGGTTTACCTACTACACACTGTATTCAAATATATTTCATATGAATTTGGTTATTATTCACAGTAAGAAGATTAATTATTCTTAGAATTAGAGATTTTTAATGAACCGTAAAATTCTTATCTAAATCCCTTACTTCACAGATAACCTAATAAATTGGCAAGCATTGTGATCCTAGGTGTGATGTTACAAAAACATTCCTTGGTAGGGAGGATTTTAGAACCAATAACCTTAAAATACCTTGAACTAGAACTTAACTAACCAGAATCATAATTAACTATGTTTGCATTCAACATGTATGAAGAAGCAATATTTATTAGTTTTTGTCTATTCTCTCACTGGGCTTCCCTGCTAGCTCATTTGGTAAAGAATCTGCCTGAAATGCAGGAGACCCTGGTTCAATTCCTGGGTTGGGATGATCCTCTAGAGAAGGAATAGGCTACCTACTCCAGTATTCTAGGGCTTCTCTTATGGCTCAGCTGGTAAAGAATCCGCCTGCAATGTGGGAGAATTAGGTTCGATCCCTGGGTTGGGAAGATCCCCTGGAGAAGGAAAAGGCTACTCACTCCAGTATTCTGGCCTGGAGAATTCCATGGACTGTATAGTCTATGGGGTTGCAGACTTGGACATGACTGAGCGACTTTCATTTTCACCATTCTCTCAACATACTTTTCAAAAAGCATTTTTAAAATATGACTATTGTTCTAGACAAACCTAGACAGTGTATTAAAAAAAACAGAGATATCATTTTGCCAACAAAGGTCCATACAGTCAAAGCTATAGTTTTTCCAGTATTTATGTATGGATGTGAGAGTTGAACCCTAAAGAAGGCTGAGCACCAAAGAACTGATGTTTTTGAGCTGTGGTGTTGGAGAATACTCTTGAGAGTCCTTTGGACAGCAAAGAGATCAAACTAATCAATCCTAAAGGAAATCAGTCTTGAATATTCATTGGAAGGACTGATGCTGAAACTGAAGCTCCAATACTGTGGCCACCTGATGCAAAGAGCTGACTCATTGGAAAGGACCCTGATGCTGGGAAAGATTGAGGGCAGGAGGAGAAGGGGACAACAGAAGAGGAGATGGTTGAATGGCATCACTGATACAATGGACATGAGTTTGAGCAAACTCTGGGAGATAGTGCAGGAGAGGGAAGGGAGGCCTGGCCTGCTGCAGTTCATGGGGTTGCAAAGAGTCAGAAGTGACTTAACAACTGAACAACAGCATCAATTGTTCTAGATCCTAAGATTAGGACATTTTCAATAAAGAAATGATTTCAGTATATTTCATAGTATTTGGTACACATTTATGTTCTTCTTTCTCACTAAGTGAGGATATTTAGCTGATTTATATTCAGAAAGGATTTCAGTGATAATATTGAAACAAAGAGATTACTCTGAATTAAAAACTACAACACAATTAACCAGAATACCTGATGATCAAAGTGTTCCATCTCTGGTTGTGATTTTACTTCATCTGGCACCAGAGGATCTAAAAGTATCCTGGTGGCTCAAAGCCCTTCATTCAATACCACCTAAACTATTATAATCATGCATATTGTTTTTCCTCTGATTTAATATTTGAAAAAAAAATCATTAAATGTAACTCTTTTTGAGAACTAGAAAGTAAATAAAAATGTCAGAACAGTCAAAAAAAATAAAAAAATAAATAAATAAAAGTATATTGGATTAACTGTAAGCCTTCTAATAGCCAAGTAAAATAAAGAGATGATAGTGGAGTTGGTAGACCTAGAACAAGTCACTCAAACCTTACCTTTTTTCTTTCAGAGATACATGATTCAGTTCAAGAATATTCTACCTTATCAAGTTTTTCAATGTTAGCATATCTTCATAAGCAAAATTCTTACTACTAAATTTACTCAATAAGTCTTCCTAGAGCTTAAGTGAGGTTTTAAGCTTCATAACATAAATGAATAAATTGCCTTTTAGACATTTATTGATATTATGTCATATATTATTTAGGTTGCTTGCTTGCTCAGTTGCTCAGTTGTGTCTGACTCTTTCTGACCCCATAGACTGTAGCCCACCAGGCTCCTCTATTCATGGGATTTTTTCATGCAAGAATACCGGAGCAGCTTGCCATTCCTTCCTCCAGGGAATCTTCTATACCCAGGGATGAAATATGCATCTCCTGCATCTCTGTATTGGCAGGCAGATTCTTTACCAGTGAGCCACTTGGGAAGCCCATTATTTAGGTTATTATTTAAAAACTCAGCAATTTATTTTCAGTATATGTTCAGCTCAATTAGCCATTCAATCACAAAGGGCTTGTACACAACATATACTCATCTCCACCACTCTCTGTACAATAAATAATTGGCAACGTCTGACCAAGTTGACTAGTTTCTTTAAAATAGAGCAAGTGTGCTCCTAAACTGTTGCCTACAAAATCATCTATTATTCAAAGGTCTTAAAGTTTCAGACATGTTTAGCATACAGAAAATAACATAAAACTTAAATAAATTCTAAGTTTTCCGATATCTGTCAGCATAAATTCACTTTGTGATGCTATTTCAATTTTATTTTCTGAATTTAGTATGTATTAGTTTTATCCTCTTGAGTTTGGAGTTTTCTTTCTTGATTCACTATGAGTACATTTTTAAAATAGTAGCAGATAACAGCTCTGACCAAATAAGAAAGAGAACCCTTAACCTATATTAGCTTACTATACTGTTATTTTTGTGTTCATGTCTCAATAGCTCTTGCTATTCCTATGGTTGCTGATTATTTTTATCATGCAGCATGCTGCTGCTGTTTAGTCACTAAGTCATATCCGACCCTTTGCAACGCCGCGGACTGTGGCCCACCAGCAGGTAAGAATACTGGAGTAAGTTGCCATTTCCTTCTCTGGGGATCTTCCCAACCCAGGGATCAAATCTGAGTTTTCTGTGTCTTATGCATTGGCAGGTGGATTCTTCACCACTGAGCCACCAGGAAAGTCCACCATGTAGCATAGATTTATGCTTAAGTTTTCAGCAGTGTGAATAATGAGAAAAGGATTTATTTACTTCTAAGTAATCATTTGTAGCAGTTTACTCAAAACATTACATCCAAGCTTTTCATATTTGTAAGCCCAAGATTTTCATATTTCTTATAGTTCTAATATTGATTCTAATTTGATTCAGAAAAAGAGAGAGTGATAAAAAAATTTATATACATACAATATAAGTCTTCCTAAGACTTTCTTAGAAGAAATAATCAGACATTACTCAAGCCCATAGATAATCTTCCTTCACAAACTGGGTCAGGAAATATATGTCCCATTTCAAAAAAGAACACTTAAATTTGAAGAGAAGGATGATTCTGTAAAATTAACACAAAACTTCTTTCAAAATGTTTCGATTATGTGTCAGAGGAGAACAGTATTGGAAGTTTCAATTGAACAAAAGGGAGTATGAAAATGAAATTTTATATTAAATGCAAAATTTGAAAGCACATTCTAGGCAAAGCATCCAATTCAAATCAAAACAGTTTGCTTAGGAAAAAAAACAACAATGGTAACCTGAATCTCTAGTTCTCTATACATCCTCCCCTAAAACAGGAGTGCACATAGAACCACAGCAGTGGCTATAAGATCAACAGTAGTGCAAATAAAACCACACAGGACCCATACTTCCAACATTATTACTAGGAAATTGAGAATATTATAACCTTTGCATCGAATGGACAAAGAGTGTAACCCTTAGAAATGTGACAGTAAATATAAAGAATAAAGTAGGAGAAAAATTAAGGAGTCTCATAAAATGACAGAGGACCCTAAGATATGACAATCTATACCTGTCTCTCTAACCAACAAAATCATCCATTTAAAAATTGCATTTTTTCATACTGACAGAAGAGGGAGCTTTTGAATATGGACCCTTGTCCAACTACCTAGAAATAAGAACCCATTTTATACAAAACTAGGTTAAGAAGAAAAATAAAAAATAAGAATTGGAATATTCAGATGACAACAATTTCACCCTCTGAAATTATGCAGCAAAAGAGAGCAACTGAAACACAGTGCTTCCAATTTAATTAAATATTTTTAAACATACAGTAGGAGTTATGACAGAGAAGGCAATGGCACCCCACTCCAGTATTCTTGCCTGGAAAATCCCATGGATGGAGGAGTCTGGTAGGCTGAAGTGCATGGGGTCGCTAAGAGTCGGATACAACTGAGCGACTTCACTTTCACTTTTCACTTTCATGCATTGGAGAAGGAAATGGCAACCCACTCCAGTGTTCTTGCCTGGAGAATCCCAGGGACGGAGGAGCTTGGTGGGCTGCCGTCTATGGGGTCGCACAGAGTCAAACACGATTGAAGTGCCTTAGCAGGAGCTATGTATGTATATGTATAGATCCATTTCTTGTTGTAATAAATACATACCAATTCAAGTGCTAAGAAGAGAATTGGATAAGTAGTAGAATGGAAATATATGCAATGAGAATCTATAGCAATTGGGAAAGAAATTAAATAAACAAAACTATCTTAGAATCATAAAATGAAGAATGAATTACAAGGTGATCAACAGAGAATAGACTCAAATAAAAATCATATAAGAGACACTGAAGAATAGCAGAAAAACTAGGTAGAGAATGAAATTTGATGTAAAGGGAGAAGTAAAGAAAGATCACAGAAAAAGTGCTTGAGATGGAAGACATAAAAAGAAAAAATAACACCTGTATAATTGAATCTTGGTGGAAGAAAGAAAAATGATGACACACAGCTAGTTAAACTATAAACCCTCCCCCAAATAATTCTACAAATAGAGCAGATGTGCATGTTAAAAGAACTTGTGGTGCATTTGGGAAAAACCTATCTACATGATCAACTCCAAGACATATCCTGATAAAACTGTAGAATTTAAAGACAGATAAAGGTATTCTCAGGGTCTTTAAGACAAAAAACAGATTGCTTAAAAGTTTAAACTGTTAGGTTGGTTTCATATTTCTCAAGAGAAGCATCAGAGCAATGGAGCAGCATGTAAGACATTCAGATAAAGAAAATTCATGTCAAGAACTTTATATACTGCCAAGCTGTCTTTGGGCTTCCCTTGTAACTCAGCTGGTAAAGAATCTCCCTGCAATGTGGGAGACCTGGAGACCTGGGTTCGATCCCTGGGTTGGGAAGATCCCCTGGAGAAGGGAAAGGCTATCCACTCCAGTATTCTGGCCTAGAGAATTCCATGGTCTGTATAGTCCATGGGGTCACAAAGAGTCGGACACAACTGAGCGACTTTCAAGTTGTCTTTAGCACCAAGTATTATGGGAAAAAAAAAAAAGTTCTAAACATGTAAAATTCAGGTAATAATTTATCCATAAACTTTTCCTAAAAATCTACTTATATGCGGGATACATCATGCAAAATGGCAGGCTGGATGAAGCTTAAGCAGGAATCAAGATTGCCAGGGGAAATACCAATAACTTCATGCAAATGACAACACCCTACTAGCAGAATGTGAAGAACTAAAGAGCCTCTTGATGAAGGTGAAAGAGGAGAGTGAAAAACCTGGCTTAAAACTCAACATTCAAAAAATAAAGATCATGGCAGCCTATCCCATCACTTCATGGCAAATAGATGGGGAAACAATGGAAACAGTGAAAGACTTTATTTTCTTGAGCTCCAAAATCACTATGAGCAGTGACTGTAGCCATGAAATTAAAAGACATTTGCTTCCTGGAGAAGAAGCTATGACAAATCTTTTTTTTTTTTTTTAATTTTACATAATTGTATTAGTTTTGCCAAATATCAAAATGAATCCGCCACAAATCTTTTTAAAAAGCATAGATATCACTTTGCCAACAAAGGTCCATCTCGTCAAAGCTATGGTTTTTCCAGTAGTTATATATAGATGTGAGAGTTAGACTATAAAGAAGGCTGAGTGCTGAAGAACTGATGCTTTTGAACTGTGGTTTGGAGAAGAGTTTTAAGAGTCCTTTGGGCAGCAAGGAGATCAAACCAGTCATTCCTAAAGGAAATTAACCCTGAATATTCATTGGAAGGACTGATGCTGAAGCTGAAGCTCCAATACTTTGGCCACCTGATGCAGAGAGCTGACTCACTGGAAAAGACCCTGATGCTGGGAAAGATTGAGGGCAGGAGGAGAAGGGAACAACAGAGGATGAGATGATTGAATGTCATCACTGACGCAATAGACATGAGTTTGAGCAAATTCCCAGAGATAGTGCAGAACAGGGAAGCCTGGTGTGCTACAGTCCATGGGGTTCGCAAAGAGTTAGACACGACTGAAGAACAACAAGGAATCTGCTAGAGTTAGATCCTTATCTGATGAAGAAAAGACAGGGCAAATTTAGGTAAAAGGACTAAGGGTGATTATTTAATAACATATGCAGGTATAGATGTAACTGTAAGATAAGAATGGGAACACTTGTAGAATAACAGCAAGTGAAAGTTCTATGCTCTAAAAAATAGAAAGAATGCAAATTTAAAATATGAAGAAAAGGGAAGGAGAAAGAGGAAAGTAGAATAAGATCACCAATTCTATATGGAAAACAAGTGAAATCAAAGAAAACAATTTAAAATTGAGAAATTATTTATAAAAAGGTTTAAGAAGAGGATTAAACACAGGAACAAAAATAAAAGCTTTCTTAATGACAAAGGAAGTAAAAGGAAAAAAAGAGAGAGAGAAAAGTCATGTCACATAGATTTTAAAAAAGCCCACAATAAATATAATATGCACACTGGGCTTCCCACTTGACTTAGTGACTAAGAATCTGCCTGCAATGTGGGAGACATGGGTTCAGTCCCTGGGTCAGGCAGATCCCCTGGAGAAAGAAACAGCAACCCGCTCCAAGTGTTCATGTCTGAGAAGTCGCATGGACAGAAGGAATGGGCAGGCTACAGACTATGGTGTCACAAAAGAGTCGGACATGACTTAGGGACTAAACACCAACAACAAATATGCACAGTAGTTACGACACAAAACAGTATGACAGAGTTTAAATAAAACATAGAAGTCATATAAAGGAAGAGAAAGGACTCAATTTGCCCACTAAAAGGAAAAGATATTCAAACTGATTCATAGGGAAAACTTAATTCTGTGTTGACACAGACCTAAATTGTTGTTGTTCAGTCTCTGTCCTGTCTGACTCTTTGCAACCCCGTGGACCCCAATTCAAAAAGGAGAGGGGAAAAAGGCAAAAAATGTAACAGGCAAAGAGGAAACAAGAAGAAAGCAGGGGTGGTAAACCTGACATCAGATAAAGATAATCAGGCCAAAAAGCATTAAGCAAGACATCTTTGTAATCCAAAAAAACTACAATTCATAATGCAGATTTAACATTTATGAGTCCCTCTGAACCAAACAAAAATAGCATCATTGACAATAGGATATTCTGACACACCGTCCTTAGTGTAAAACAGGTCAACTGGATTAAAAAATAAGTAAGAATATAACATACGTGAGCCATGCAATCAATAATGAGGTCTTATGGATTTGTATCAAACACTACACTCTGATAATGGAAAATGTACATTCTTGTCAACTGCACGCAAAAATTAATCATCTAATAGCTTACTCAGGAAATTCATGGGTTATAGAACATTTAAATGTTGAAGATAACATTCTCTGATTACAATGGAATAAAACTAAAAATAAAAATTAATAATTTAAATCCTATTCCACTTGGAAATTTAAAAAAATATCTTTACTCTTAGCTGAAAGGGGAAATGCAAGCTGAATCAATATATTTCTGAAAACAAATCACAATGAAAGATTATATATTTAAATTTGTTATTCATTTAAAATAGCATTCAGAAAATTATTTATAGTTTTAAACACTTACATCAATATAAATTTAAAAAATAAACATAAGTAAAGTCAACTTTCAAGAGAACAAAAAATAAAAAAGAAGCATAAAAAAGAATCAATAAAAGTAAAAACAGCAATGAATGAGATAGAATACAGTAAACAGTAGGTCAATTTAGTAAACCAAAGTCCTGTTTTGATTTTCTGGAAAAAAAAAAAAATCAATACACAAGGCACTATTTAATCAAGAAACGAAGGTAGGAAGCCCAAATATAGAAAGTGAGAAATGATATAAAAACTAATTGAAATAATGCTATTTACAACAACATGAATGGACCTAGAGATTATTATACTAAGTGAAGTAAGTCAGAAAGAAAAAGACAGCTATCATATGGATCATTTATATGTGGAATCTGAAATATGACACAAATGAACTTATTGGCAAAACAGAAATGAACTCATAGAACTAGAAAACAAATTTATGGTTACTAAAGGAGAAAGAAGGGGAGGATAAATTACAAGTTTGGGATTAATAGATACACACTACTCTATATAAAATAGGTTAACAATAATGACCTACAGTATAGCACAGGGGACTATACTCAATATTTTATAATAACTTATAGGGGAAATAGTCTGAAAAAGAATCTATATTTATTTATCTGTCTATCTATTTATCTATACATACATACATAGACATTCAGTTGTATATAAATATAACTGAATCATGTTGCTGTATACTTGAAACACATACAACATTGCAAATCAACTATATTTCAATAAAAAGAAAGAATGAGGGAAAAATTCAATATGAGCAAAGCATCTAAACAAGTAATTTTTTTAAGACCTTAAAATGGCCCTCAAATGTATTAAAAGATGTTTAACTTCTTTCATAAAAGGAAAATACAAATTTAAAACTACACTGAATGCCATTTTTTGGCAAAATTTAAAAATTTGACAATATTATTGTTGGAAAACCTCATCAGTGGCCATGCAAAATGGGACAACCCTTTTGAAGGTGGATTGGACAATATCTAACAAATTTATAAATGCCTTTGACCTGGAAATTCCACTTTTAGGAATTTAGCCTGAGGGTATGCTTCTAACAAGCATCTATTGTAGTTACAAATTACTGGTAATTCTAAATTGCTGAAAGAAAGGGGATTAATTGAGTAAACCATGGTATATCCACACAGTGGAATACAATGCAACTTTAAAAAAGGATGAAGAAGATCTCTGTGAACTGATAAAGACATTTCAAATATATATTGTTAAAGGGAAAAAAGAAAAATGCTACAGCATGTTTCTATAGCATGCTTCTCTTCATGTAAAAAAAAGGAGAAATAAGAAAACATTTATTTTTATTAAAAGAAACATATGAAAGTATAAACCAGAAACTTATGGGACTGATTTCTTATGGGAGAAAGTAATTTTCTGAGTAGATTTATATATAATTTTGACTTTGGGAATCAAGTAAATATTCTGCATATTTAAAAATATAAATGAAACTTAGGAGAGTAGGAGGTAAATCCCAAAGCAAGGAAATTCAAAGAATTAAACTTATGGTTTTGAAAACAGCTACACTTAAGGGAAAAGGAATTAATGGCAGCAACTTTTAAGTGCAGTGTTTCACTCTGTACCCTTAGTCTTAAATGAATATAAATTAAAAAAAATCCCTGTAGACAAATCTTGAACTCTTATAATAGGAAAGATTGCCCCATGGATTACTGTAACCAAGGATTCAAAAAAAAAAAAAATCATTAATAAAGGGCACACAGCCATAATATCCCTCCTGATATAACAATCTGGATGGAAATATTGCTTATTCAGTATTTCAGCCAAAACTCATAACCTAAACCTAAAAAAGAATCATCAGGAAAACCCAAATAATGAAATTTTCTGTGAAACAATTAGATTGTATTTTTCAATTTTTTTTAATGTCAAAGGCACAAAAGCCAAAAAGAAATGTTATGGATTATCTTAGATTAAAAAATACTGAAGAGATCCTGAATTGCACCCAGTACTGGGAAAGACAGGTATAAAATATATTATTGGAATAATTCAAGAAACTGAAATATGGACTGTATAATAGATATGGACTGTATTTTAGACTGTATATTATATATTGGAAAACACCCTAATGCTGGGAAAGATTGAGTGCAGGAGAAGGGGGCTACAAAGGATTAGATGGTTGTATGGCATCACTGATTCAGTGGACATGAGTTTGAGCAAAATCAGGGAGACAGTGAAGGACATGGAAGCCTAGTGTGCTGCAGTCCATGGGGTTGCAAAGAATCTGACACCAACACGACTGAGTGACTGAACGACAAACTAGATTATGTTATATCAGGATTTGAAACTTCTGAATTTGAAATTTGTTTTGAGATAATACACACTAACATAATTAGGGGCTGAAAGTGAAAGTGTAAATTGCTCAGTCGTGTCCGACTCTTTGTGACCCCATGGATTATACAGTCCATGGAATTCTCCAGGCCAGAATACTGGAGTAGGTAGCCTGTGCCTTATCCAGGAGATCTTCCCAACCCAGGGATTGGACCCAGGTCTCCTGCATTGCAGCTGGATCTTTATCAGCTGAGCCACAAGGGAAGCCCAAGAATACTGGACTGGGTAGCCTATCCCTTCTCCAGTGGATCTCCCTGACCCACGGATCTAACTGGGTTCTCCTGCATTGCAGGCAGATTCTTTATGAACTGAGCTATCAGAGAAGCCCAATTAGGGGTTACAGGGCATAATTAAGGGCTGCAAGACATAATGTATATCAGTTCAGTTCAGTTGCTCAGTCATGTCCGACTCTTTGTGACCCCGTGAACCGCTGCATGCCAGGCCTCCCTGTCCATGACCAACTCCCGGAGTCCACACAAACCCATGTCCATTGAGGCGGTGATGCCATCCAACCATCTTATCCTCTGTTGTCTCCTTCTCCTCCTGCCCTCAATCTTTCCCAGCATCAGGGTCTTTTCCAATGAGTCAACTCTTTGCATCAGGTAGCCAAAGTATTAGAGTTTCAGCTTCAGCATCAGTCCTTCCAATGAACACCCATGACTGATCTCCTTTAGGATGGACTGGTTGAATCTTTTGCAGTCCAAGGAACTCTCAAGAGTCTTCTCCAACACCACAGTTCAAAAGCATCAGTTCTTCGGTGCTCAGCTTTCTTTATAGTCCAACTCTCACATCCATACATGACCGCTGGAAAAACCATATCTTGACTAGATGGACCTTTGTTGACAAAGTAATGTCTCTGCTTTTTAATATGCTGTCTGGTTGGTCATAAGTTTCCTTGCAAGGAGTAAGCATCTTTTAATTTCATGGATGCAGTCACCATCTGCAGTGATTTTGGAGCCCAGAAAAAGAAAGTCAGCCACTGTTTGCACCGTTTCCCCATCTATTGGCCATGAAGTGATGGGACTGGATTCCATGATCTTAGTTTTCTGAATGTTGAGCTTTAAGCCAACTTTTTCACTCTCTTCTTTCACTTTCATCAACAGGCTCTTTAGTTCTTCTTCACTTTCTGCCATAAGGGTGGTGTCATCTGCATATCTGAGGTTATTGATATTTCTCCTGGCAATCTTGATTCCAGTTTGTGCTTCCTCCAGCCCAGCGTTTCCTGATGTATATAGCTAGTCCCATATAGGTCAGAAAAACAAGAAATATTACAGAGAAAATGATAAAGCACTGTGGGAAAGTGTTAAAACTTGGGGAAATTTGGATAAGAATATTCAGAAGTTCCTTGCACTATTGTTATAATTTTTCTGGGAGTTTGAAATAAATTTGAAGAAAAAGTTTTTAGAAAAACAGCAGAGAAAATAGTGTGTATCCTTCACTCAAGCAATATTTTCTGTAGTATTATTACTGATGGTAAAGTGAAGATTAATACTTGGATGGAGAGAAGTATAAAGTTTTCAAAATCATCCAAAAAATATTGTTTCTATTGTGATCTGGGTGGCCCCAAACAGTGGCCCTACACATGATCCTTTGTCATCCTCTCACCTTCATGCACACAGTTCACTGATTACTAATGTTGAAGGTTTTTTCCGGTAAACTTCCACAGGCAAATAATTAAATTATTAAACAATTTGAAAGGTATTATCCAAAATTATATGTGTACATATCCCAATTTTAGAAGTAAAATATCTTTTCATAGAAAATTTGGAAACAAAGAGTAATGAATGGCTCAGTGGTTAAGGTAATGGGCTAAAAAAACTTGAAAAACATAGAAAAGTATACACAATAGAAAGGAAAAATAAATCATTGACTAATGATTTCATGAAGAAGAGAGTTTAAAATATATTTTGCCTAATTTTTAAATGAAGGGTCAAAGTCCTTTGCAAAAAAAAAAAAAAAAAAAGACATAAGAATGATCAAAGTAGATGATAAATGTTGGTTTCTTAATGAAAATAAATCCACTGCATTCCGAAAATAGAAAATTTGCATTTGAATTCACTAAGGTTTTCTTCCATAAAGTAATCTCCTTTATAAAAAATGAAAAACATTTGCCGATATTCAGTTTCATTAAGCAGATAAATCAATAACTTCCGAAAGCCTGAGTAGCTTGTTGGCACAAACTTGTGTGACCTTATTTTCACTTAAATGTATCAAGATTTGTTCTGGCAGTTAAAAAGAAACACTTTTAAGTTATCAACGACAAGAAAAAAATCTATACAAACAAGTGAATAATTGACATTCACTTTCTTATACATATAATGATAAAAGGGAGAGAGGGAAAGAAAGAAATAGATGAAAATTTTCCAGTGAGCTGCTCAAAACTGAAGAGAAGGCGACTAGGAAACAACACAGCATGATGTCAAGATCTAAAAACATGCCTCATCTTACATCAGGCCTCCAGCCAACTGCGGATTTAAGTGTAGAGGACAACCAGGTCATTTTCCCTTGAGCTCCTTTACTGTCAGATATTTTCCCTGGTGTTCACGCTTTTACTGCCATGGGGTGAATTGGAAAAGGGGCCAGGACTTTCCTGCCCAGGGCCTCCTAAGCAGTACATCTGTCATGGATCATGTTATAGAACAGAAATGTTTGTTTTTGATCCTATTCATTTCGACTGGCAGGCAGTTATTATTAGAATGAAAAATTAAGCCATTACGCCATCGTAGCCTTGCTGGCTCTAACAAATTTATGGAGTTAATACAGCAAAATTATCTTTTCTAGCTGATAAAAACAGCTGTATGTAGACAGCTGGCCTTTTCTTAAATAGTAAGAAACACAAAATGGCAGCCATGTTGGGATGAACCCCAACAAGACGGAGGCTGTGTGATGTTTGCTGATTTGGCAACATGTGAATAGGTACCCCATGAATGATGGGTGTCTATCCTGAGAGAGGGTTTTATTTTTATTAGTCTTACTGTAGGAAGAAACCAAAAATCATAGCTTCAATCTTCTAAAAATAAACCTCTGCAGTCCTTAAGTAGCACTGTTATTTATAGGCCTGCCATTTTTCTGTTATTTACTAAATGTTTCAATTAACATTTCTGCTACGCAAATATTCATGTAGCAATTACAACTTTTCCGAAACCAATGAATTGCAAGTGTAGCTACTTCCTATTTATAAAACACTCTTCTAATATCTTTGGAAGCTGCTCATCTCTGGTAAAAGATTTGAGTCATAAAAAATGCAAAGCACAATAAGTACTGATGGGGTGCTTTTCATTCCAAGAGCTTTATAGTGATAACTTATTCAGGCCACCTCTGTAAAGGTCACATTGATGATGGTACCCACTAGACCAGAACAGTATTGCATCCCTTGGGGGAGGGGGCAGGTCTCTGGGGCACGCTTGACTGAACCAGCACATTAGCACCTGGGTATTTTTCAAACCAAATTCCTGAATCTTTTCTTACCACATGTAACAATACCCCAATGCCAACAAGAGCAATATTTTAACCTTATCCTAAGGACTCAGGTTAAATGTGTCATAGAGTCTTTTAATTTCCGTGTGTCTGTCTGTGTGTGTATTATATATGAATGCATAGTTTTATTATTTTTGAGTTTTTTGAGTTGTTTTGTTTTCCTTTCCAGGTTCCATTAAAATGATTTTATTGTAACACAGCTTTCTTTGGTTGTCAGAAACTTGCTTCGCTTTTTGGAGAGAGGACCTAAATTCTCTTTTGTCAAGATGGTGTATATGAATAGCCACTTTTGACCCCACCACTGAGGTTAGAAATAAAATAGCCATTTTTCACCTCATCACTGACATTAGAATTAAAAGCTAAGTATGTTGATGCACTTTCTAAGTCCTGATACAAATCTAACTGGTCAGTCCTTTCTTCTTAAAGATGCAATGTTGTTCAGTCGCTCAGTGGTAGTGTCCAACTCTGTGCAATCCCATGGACTGCAGTACGCCGAGTTTCCTTGTCCTTTGTTTAAGATG
This sequence comes from Bubalus bubalis, assembly GCF_019923935.1. NCBI lineage: Eukaryota > Metazoa > Chordata > Mammalia > Artiodactyla > Bovidae > Bubalus > Bubalus bubalis. Next base: position 65,082,818 of record NC_059168.1, on the reverse strand, counting down.
TAATAGGTTTGGCTAAATAAGAATAACTGTCTTGAATTACAGGTACATGGAGTAGAAGGGAGAGTCCTTTGCATGTTTGCTTTGTTTTTCTTCAAAGAAAAATTTACTAATACCATCGGAAAGGTAGCAAAGGTGCTAGTCTTCCAGTCAGTGGCAAGACTTTTTAGTAACAAAAATAGGTATCAGTTATGGAGGTGCCTTCTGTGCCATCTTCATATTCCATACCCATCATTTCATTGCTTCATACCCATCTCACAGATTAGGAAACTGAGGCACTTGTTAAAATTACTCGCAAAGGTCATGCAGATATTAAGTGATAGATTGGAACCCAAATCCAAGCAGCCTAGCTCCAGAGACCTCATCCCTAAACACTATGAAACTGCTTTCCCACCACTAGGGACCCTGTTGAATGGAGCCCTCACCTTGAGGTGGCCAGTTGGCAGGCCAAGATCTTGAGCCGGGACAATGGGCTGGTCTCTCGTAAGAGGACTGGCTCCAAAAGCTCCATCTTAGCTCCTTCTGCTTTTCCATCAGTCTCGGGCCCTGTGGCCCCGTGGCTCTTGTCCAGTTGGAACATGTCACTATTGTAGCTTCTCTGCCCTGGAGTACCCCCATCCAACACTTTATTGATTAATTTCACCACTGCATCATTTCACTCCCCATACGCTTACAAACCTAGAAAATGTAAAAGCACTAAATTCAGTAAATGAATAAAGAATGATTATATCAATAGCATTCTTCCTATAAGAAATTATTTATTTTATGATTACACCTGATAGTGCAAAGAGATATGTGGAAGCCATTTTATATGTAGGGTGTTTACAAGGTTAAAACCTTGTAAACTTAAAAGGCTGATTGATTTTTTCTCAATAAGGGATTTGAATTCTGCTTATGCCACTTTATAGATACATAACTTTAGAGAAATTATTTTAACTTTTCTAAGCCTCAATTGTATCATCATTTGTGAAAAGTGGATAATAAGAATTGCATGGAGCTGTTAAATCTGTTTTGAAAGCGTTAGTTGCTCAGTCACGTCCAATTCTTTGCTCCCCTATGGACTGTAGCCTACTACAGCTTACTACTGTAGGCTCCTCTGCCCATGGGTTTTTCCAGGCAAGAATACTGGAGTGGGTTGCCATTCCCTTCTCCAGGGGAATCTTCCCAACCCAGGGATTGAATCCAGGTCTCTTGCATTGCAGGCAGATTCTTTACCACCTGAGCCACCAGGGAAACCCAAATCTGTTCTGATGTCAGGCAAAGATTCTCTGCCCTCAGATAATCCTCAGATGAATGTAGATGTTTAGGTAGAACACAGACAAGAGAAGAAAAATATTTAAAAAAATGCTAAATTAAATTAATATTAAATCAATCTAGACTTAAATTCTTGGTGATTGTGTATCTTTTTACTGACATAGCTGAATTATGATGTTGTGTTAGTTTCAGGTATACAGTAAAGTGATTCAGTTATACATATATACATACATATATACATATATATTGTGTATCATTTTCACATACAGGGTAAACATTAGCATTACTGACAAGAGTAATGTTTAAAGTTTGAACTAAGCATTCCAACCAACAATTGATTTGCCTTATGGGTTAAAAAGGATTTCCCCATTCAGTCTTGGAAGACATTGTGGAATATGTAGGAACTGGGGAGTTGTTTAGATGATTCTCTGGGAAATTTATTCAGGCTAGAAAATTCCAATTAAGAGTGTCAATCCTGGGTTTAAAAATTTGAGATTTAAAAAGCTGATATAACTTCACCCATTAAGGTAATTATTTTTACTTCCAATGAGGCCTGGTATGATTAACATTTTTTGTCAATGAGTATTAATTGAGAATCAATGAGAACAAGATGTCCCAGAAAATGATAGCTTTACATGTGAAATGGGAACAGCATCTTCACACTTTTTATAATGCATAATGGTAAAAAAAACAGTGGTAATCAATTACTTTATTTTTTTAATAAAATATAGAAGCATAATAAAATATGAAAATATATTTCATTTCAATATAAAACAAAAAGTGGCATTTTTAAACTAATATTCTCTGTGTTCCTAAAAGATACACTAAATATTTGAAAATATGGTTTCTGTTTTCATATATAGAGATGGAATATCTCTATGAATTGGAAATTAGTCTTAATTTCAGTCAGCAACCAAAAAATGCAAGAACTTAGGTGTATATAAAAATTGATTGGAAGAAACTCAAAATTTAAACACTAAAGGACATATCGTACACAATGGTTCCATTTTGAAAGACAAAAATCAACTCTCTGCATTCAGTATGCACATCAGTTTTCTTTAAAAAGCCAAACTTTGATTATTCATAGCCTGCCTAGAGCTGGTGTGCCCAAACCTTGTACGTGTCAACCTTATTTTGTATCTGTTAGGTACATATGTATATACTCATGAGAATATATGTACATGTATGTGCATATATATGCATATCCGACTATACACATATACATGTGGGAGTGTGTAAGCAGAGCCACTGTTTTAATCTATACATCCATACCATCCAGGGTAAACAGCAATCCCAGCTAATACCAAACATCAACAGAAAGTGATTTCAGAAGGGGGCTAACATGAGAAAAACCTGCTCTAACAGCAAAAATTTAACAACACAACTCTTTGGTTGTTCCCGGGGAAATACGTGGCTTTGTTTCCATGCAAACTGTACTGAGAGATTCCATCTGGTCAGCAAACCTCATGTGTATGTTTTGGAAGTTTTGTTCAAGTTTCATAAATCTTGTCATATATCAGGTTATTCTCAATATCAGCCAAAGTAAATAATCTACAGCCAGAAGAGTGAAAGATCATTTATGCCCTAATTACAGATCAGCATTCTTTCTCAGCCAATGCCACAGCTCTCCTTTCATTAATCAGGCCTTTGATGACTAACATCAGTTGATGTTAGGAGTATTCTGTGAACAAGTTTCAGAACATAAATTCGTCTGGAATTAGGATATTGAATTGTTTAAGTGACAGTCAAAATAACCGTCATGTGGCTTTTTCTTTTTAATACATGCAATACTGAGAAATGAGGAAACCTAAGAAACTTCTGAAAGAAACGTCAATCTCAGGATCCTGGGAACGCTTGTAAATCCTCTTGCCCCTGTTACCCCTGGCTAAATATGATTCAGCTTCACACTGAGTTTGAAGGGCCCCCCCGCACCCGCCATTTTCAGCCATTAATCTCATTGTGCTTCTCTGTCTTGACACTAAACCACTCAAAACTTAACAAAACATTACTCAGGCTCCAGAGACACAGATTCTTTGTGTTTTTGTGTGAAAGCTGCTTTTATCTAGACGTTTCCTTTACAAGCCTGTAAAAGTGAAATGGAATTATGACCTCAGATACAATGACTTCAGAGCTCCAACGTCTTCTGTGACTCTTGGAGGGTCCACTTACACACTGGTTTGACATTTCAACTGCATCTCCTTCTTGTACCCAGGATATGATTAATGGAACTTGAAGCCCAGGTTTTGCTTCTATGGTGGTTTCCCTCTCATTACCCTCATTCAGGAAATGTGTCCAAAGCCAGCCCATGTGTCCCTCTGGCTAATTCTTGTTTCTTGAATTCCCAAGGAGAAGAACTTGCTTGTACCACACGGCCTATCTCACCTTGTTTGAACAAAATTCTCTTTAAGTGATAAGATATTGGGATACTGAGATAAGATATAAGCCTATTATAAAGAATTGAAGTTTTATACACATTCATTCATTCATTCGTTCAATACATATTGGGTCTTTTCCATCCACCAGCGTTGATGCAGTAGTGACTGAGAGTGCTTATTCTCCTGGGAACTTATATTCCAATGGGGAATGACAGGCAATAGACACATCTCCACGTGACACAGTTTCTGATATTGGTGAGTACTATGGAGAGAATAAAATGGAGGGTGGACATTGAGAAAAAGGGTTTGGGGAGCAGCAGTTTAATGAGATAGAATGATTGGGGAAGACCACTCTGAGAATGTGACATTTGAATTGAGTGATAAGAAACAGCTAGGCGTGTGAGGGGATGGGGACATTGTTATCAGAGGGAACTGTAAGTACAAAGGCCTGACATCAGGAAATCGAGATATTAAAGAAAACGCTATAAACGCTAGGGTGGCCTCCACACTGTAAACACAAAATTTACTGGATGGCAGCTTTGGCATTCCCCATCTTTGATGGGGCAGGTGTGGGCACACCTGTGTTTTGAATGCAACACCTAGACCTGTGACATCTAACTCTGATTCTCAGAGTGGCCTGGGTTCAGCTAGCCAGGTACTTAGCTATTAGCTTTCTCTGGTTATTTCCTCTGCATCTCTCCCAGGACCTGATCATCAAGAAAGCTAAAATCAAAACTGAGCTTCTCCAAAATACAATTATGAAGTCAATGGCTCATTTGTCTCCTATATAGCAAAAGACCAATACATGGTGGGAGGAAAGGAGCTGGTTTTCTGGTAGCAGTCCCCCAATCCTTTCCATCCTAACCCTTACCTTAACTCCCTGCCTTCTAATAATTTGTCTTTTTGTCATAATTTGACACTTCTTCCCGTCAATGCTGCTCTTTATGCTTTTTAAATATATTGTCTAGTGATACAAAATGACTGAATTAATAAAATAATAGTTGTTTTCAACTGAGGTCTCTAACACTCCTAGCTTGGGTCCCTAATTTGAGAACACATGGACTACTCCTGTGGGTGTCCCAGGTGGTGCTAGTGGTTAAGAACTCGCTCATCAGTGCGGGAGAGACGAGACGGGTTCAATTCCTGATTCGGGAAAATCCCCTAGAGGAGGGCATGGCAACACACTCCAGTATTCTTGCCTGGAAAATCCCATGGATAGAGGAGCCTAGCAGCTATAGTCCCAAGCAAGGGTCACCAAACGTTGGGTACAACTAAAGTGACTTAGCACACCTTGGACTACTGTTGATCCAATCTTTGACTAAAATTGACAAAGGACTATGACTTTTTAAAAAATTAGCACTGCATTATTCATCCATTCATTGGGGCTGCCAGAGTTTTAGTCACTGGGCTGCATAGAAAGGGAGGAACACATTGTCGTCCTTACCCTAATGGTTTCCCATGACATACAGGGGACAGACACCACAGAAAGTGACTCCATGGTAGTATAGAGAGGCATGTGTGAAATCTTAGGGCAGCTAAAAGTCGACTCATTAACCCTGGAGAAATGGCAAGGCAAGTTAGAGAACAGAATTAGAGACCAGCTAGAGTAGGTGATGGCAATGGCACCCCACTCCAGTCCTCTTGCCTGGAAAATCCCATGGATGGAGGAGCCTGGTGGGCTGCAGTCCATGGGGTCGCTAAGAGTCAGATATGACTGAGCAACTTCACTTCCACTTTTCACTTTCCTGCATTGGAGAAGGAAATGGCAACCCACTCCAGTGTTCTTGCCTGGAGAATCCCAGGGATGGGGGAGCCTGGTGGGCTGCCGTCCCTGGGGTCGCACAGAGTAGGACACGACTGAAGCGACTTAGCAGCAGCAGCAGAAGAGTAGGTGACAAGCTTCCAGCCCCTCAGACACTTCCAGTTCTGGCTCAGTACCAGGAGGTCATGATTAGATCCACTCTACCCTTTGCAAGCCTATGGGCAGACACCACATTTCTTGGATATTTACCTTAATTCCTTATCGGCCACATAATTGCTTCCCTAGCTTTCTTGAACCACTGAATGATCTATGGCTGCAGTTACTCAATTATTATTTTCAACACAACTGATAACAATACTTTATAATTCTGTAGTCCTTCAACATGAAGCCTGCCTCCGGGTTATGACACAAATTGATGTCGCAAGTTTTATTATCTTTGCTTTCTGACTAAGCCGTCAAGGACAGGTGAGGAAAGACTTCTAAAGATTTAGTTGATGTTTATGATGGGGGCTGGGGGGCTGAGACATGAATGCTGGAAAATGAAAAGGCAATTATGGACAAGGTTTCTACAGGCCCAACATTGAAGAGAAGCCAGAAAATTATTTAAATCCTTCTCACTCAATACCAGTTTTCACCTGAGGGGTTCACTTGAAGAATAAGAGACAGTTTCATCTGGTCTCTAAATATCACAGTGTTAATAATTGTGAACCAAGAAAATAAAAAAAAATATAGTGGTACACATACATTTAGAGCCTGTAATTTTCCAACCAACCATGACAACAAAAGCAGCATTTAAAAAGTCATTTTTAAAGCTTTTTTCTAAACACTTTATTGCATTCAACACGATAGTAGCTAGTATAAGTTGTTGTGGTTCAGTCACCAAGTTGCGTCCAACTCTTCGAAACCCATGAATTACAGCGTGTAGGCCTTCCTGTCCCTCATTAGTATAAGTAGTGAATAACAAAATCCATTTCTGTGTGTATATGCAGCCTTGAAAAGCAAAAAACATCACAGAATATCTGTAGAAAAATAGAACACTATAAATATAAACGTGCATATCATTTCATCTAAGAATTCCACTTATGAAAATATGTCCCTCAATAGGGGGACATGGAAGTATGTGGACTAGATTTAGCTATAAGAAGGTTTATGGAAGCAGTATTAGGAACAGGAAAAAGGTAAAATTTAAATGTCTAATGACAAAGGATCAGTTAATAAATTCTGCATAATGGAAAACCATGCAAAATTATAATTTATTATGGAAATATATACATGATATAGTTTGCATGATATATTTTAAAGAGAAGAGGAACAGACTGAATCATAGAATTGAATCATATAAAATTCTTGTTTTGTAGGTCAAAAGTGGTTAATATAACTTATTTGTTATCAAAATAAAAAATGACCCCATTTTTGTAGATAATAAAAATAAAAATATTGAATATATGTGTTTGGATGCACAGAACAATTCTGAAAATATATTTACCAGGACTTTCAATATTAATCTTCAAGATAATAGGCTTAAGAGGTTTATTATAATTATTAATTTTTATTATACTTATTATAATTTTTACTCTTCCATTTTTTCAAAACTTTCTTCAAAGGAACATTCTTTTGTAACTAAAAATGAAACAGTGAAATATACTCCATTTCAAAAAAAATTTAAAAAGGAAGAATTTGATGCCACAAATGTGTATTCTTTTTATTCAGTGATAATTCCTTGTGCTATTATCTTTTATTCAGCCTTGAGTCCTCTTTTTCATGATAGTAAAAGGACACATCCTTCATCCTAATAAGTGAGTGAAGTGAAGTGAAAGTCACTGAGTCGTGTCCAACTCTTTGCGATCCCAAATTCTCCAGCCAGAATACTGGAGTGGGTAGCCTTTCCCTTCTCCAGGGGATCTCCCCAACCCAGGGATTGAACCCAGGTCTCCCACATTGCAGGTAGATTCTTTACCAGCTGAGCCACAAGGGAAGCCCAAGAATACTGGAATGGGTGGTCTTTCCCTTCTCCCGCCGATCTTCCCGACCCAGAGATTGAACCGGGGTCTCCTGCATTGCAGGTGGATTCTTTACCCACTGAGCTATCACAGAAGCCCCTCAGCCTAATAAAGGTATTCTGAAAAATGGCCAGCAAAATGTGAGCAAAGAAGAAAGAATGCATGATCTGAGGATCATTAACTTATTGGTCTCTTCAATGAACCAAACTATTCTCTTTCCAAACATTATCAAAAATTTAGTTCACACAAACACACACACATACACAGAGGCACACATACATTAATCGAGAGTATGTTTTGAGCTATTTTTAGATAATCACTAATGGTATAGTGCTTAGAAGTGCTATGAACAGCAAAATAAGGACAAAAAAATATTTTGTTTATATTCCAAACTAGTGGGGAACTGTGTTCAGGGCTCAGGTGCCATGGTATCCTTGTTGTCAGCTTTTCATCAACCCAGTTCTATGACTGGACTACTTTGGGGTTTGGACAACTTGACAGAAGCTCAGTCTAGCCCCATCTACATCCTCTTTGGTTGTGGAAATCCAGACTTCAATCAGCATTTTTGATATCTGCTATTACCTCACTGAAGCCATTTGCTCTCTGAGAATATGGTGGGTGCTAAGTTGCTTCAGTCGTGGCTGACTCTTTGCAACCCTATGACTGTGGCCCGCCAGGCTCCTCTGTCCATGGGATTCTCCAGGCAAGAATACTGGAGTGGGTAGCCATGCCTTCCTTCAGGCATCTTCCAAATCCAGGGATGGAACCTGTGTCCCTTATGTCTGCTGCTTTTTCAGGTGTGTTCTTCACTGCTAGCACCACCTGGTGTAGACATCAACATGCATTTAGCCCAATTCCTAATGTATTTAACACCTACTCCTATGATCACTGACAAATGTAAAATGATGATCATAATTACGGCCTTGAGAAAGTGCAAGATCTTCCATTATCAAGGAAAAATTAGGTTATCATCACTTAATTGTCCTTCCTATGAAAATAGTAGATTCATATTAGAGAACACTTTTTTTTTTACAAATGTGAAACAAAATTTTTTTTATTATAAGTTTGATGACAATTTCCTTTCAATCACATGGACTGATTGGGTACTGTAAGAATTAGTTAGAAGAACACAGTTATTTCACTGCTTTCTACAAGAAACCCTTGCTCATCCAGCATTTCATAATTTGAGTCTACTTTATTAAAGATATATTCATGTTATTCCATTGTACCTATTTCTTTTCCCAAATTCTTACTTGACATCTCTGTTCTTCTGATTCCAGTAGTTACGAAGTTTTTTGTTTTTTTTTTAAGTATAGTAATCACCTGTGACGTTTGTTGAAAATGAAAATTCAAAGCTTCGTCTCTTGAGATGTTGGTCCAGTAGGTCTGGTGTAAATTGAATAATCTGCATTTTGCTCAGGCACTCTAGAGATTTTGATGCTTTGTCGAACTTGGAAAAGAAAACTTATAGTTCTTCCTCTATCAAATGGCCCAATGAGATTTTTCTGCCATCTTTCACCCTTTCTCAAAATGACTGATATTTCTGGACCCTTTAGAAGACTAGATATTCCTCCACACCCCTAATATTAACTCTTCTCCATTTTTTTATGAAGGGTAAGTTCACAATCACCTTGGTAATCTGAGAGTTTTCTTAGCCACTATCCCAAGAACTTTAAGGGGCAAATCCTTTTCCAAGAGAGTGTTTCAGCTCCTTACATGAAGTTGTGTGTGTTTGTTAGTCAGTCAGTCGTGTCCAACTCTTTGCGACCCCATGGATTGTAGCCCGCCAGGCTTCTCTGTCCATGGAATTCTCCAAGCTAGAATACTGGAGTGGCTTGCCATTCCCTTCTCCAGAGGAACTTCCCAATACAGGGGTCGAACCCTGGTCTCCTGCATCGCAGGCAGATTCTTCACCATTTGAGCTACAGGCAAGTCTTACATGAAGTTATAGCTCCCTTAATCAGATAATTGACAGATATTCTAACTCACTGAGTAATGAGTGTATTTGGACTTTATAACCTCAAAGGCTAATTTTAGCAAGGTTCATTAATAGCATGACTATATATAGGTCTTAGAAACCAAGCATTAATTTCATGAATTTTGTATATGTTTTTTGTCAGTATTTAGCATAAGACATAAACAAGTAATATCAGAAATTTAAACTCTCTGCTTAAGATTTTTTTAATGCATTTAAGAAATAATAGTTGTGGCAACTCCCCTGTCATCTACTGCTTAATGAAGAATTTGGCTCCGTGAGTGCAAAAATGCAGAACATGGAGTCCACCTGCTTCCACCTCTCAGCCAAAGAATCTTTTCCCTATTAAAGTTGAACTACAGAGTTCTCTGTTTCCCAGGATTCAGAGATCACTGGTCCAGCTGTGATATGTGGTCTCAAAACACAAAACATCTGGAGAGATGATATGAATAGTTCATCTTTCCTTATTTATGTTTGAAAGCTGAGGCAATGTTTATGGAATAAAGAATTTGTTTAAATGAATGTCTGAACATTATGAATTCCTTGTCACACATTATCTGGCTTCACAATGGATGTGGTGAACCAGAACCTCTCTCTATATACACTCATAGACACACGCATATACATAAGCATATATCCATAGAGCCTTATAGCATGTATGCATGTATATATCAAATGAGAGATTGCTTTTCCTATGTAGGTACTTAGGGCAATCTCTGATCACATTAAGGCCATTGTATTCATTTTTCTCAAACCTAAGAGTTTGAGAAAGAATGGGGTGTGAGTATAACATGAAAGTAATATTTTTACAAAATCATGGCTATTAAAAACCCTTCATTCTTTGAGTGGAATGTACAACTTGAAATTAAAGTCTTATAACTGAATAATCTTCATACAAGAAAAGTATCTTCATAATTCTGTTACCCAAAATGCTTTTGAAAGACAATTCACTATTTTTTTTTCAACTTTAAAATCATAATTGCAAGGGAAGCCCTGTGCAGTACAGTTTGAGACACATTTGGATGGAAACATAGAGAACTGTTATGTTACCTGAAGATTGGGATTAGAGAGCTCTGACAAAATTATTTTCTTGACTTTTCTCAAGGTCAGGAGGGGGAAGAGGAAGATGGCTTTTAATTATCAAAAATTAAAAGTTACTTGTAAACTGTAGTCCTGGTCTCTGAGTTAATCATGACTTGTTCAGGAAAAGAATCTGCAATTCTGACTGTGTCTTAACTGAAATATGGACATGAGATCCTCTGAGAGGCTTCAAGCTCCAGTGCATTTGGTCCCCAGTGGGCTTTGGTGCACTTTTCCTATAGGTAACTTTTGGGTGGTGGGGAGGTTCATTTATTGACGAGCCATTGACCAACTTGGGCCAGTGAAGTATCTAGGTGAAAGCATAGTCTACAGAAGGACAATTCCTCAGCTCTCAAAGCCATTCATCAGTGTCAATAGATTGCCTCCTGAGAGTCATATCGAATTTGTTTTTTCTTTCATCTCGTTTATAAAGATATGTGAAATTGTTTTAACTTGTATCTTAAAACTTGGATTTATTAAAAAAAAATACTAACCTCTCTATTCCTAAGCCTTCATAGATACTTACTTCACTATCTCATATAACATTGAGAGATCCAATAACCGATTCCTTTTGTGACTTCTCTTTCTGCATCCCTATCCTTCTGTTTACTATATTTATGAGTATCTGTTTGTGTATATACATGTGCATGCATTTGTATGAGTTTGCAAATATACTTTGATGAGTGTTCTTTCTTTTAATTGAACTGAAATTAAATTAGAAAAGTCCTCTTTTGTTTTCCCATGTAAAGTTTTATTTTTGGTACTAACTACTGTATATCAGCCTGGCAGGCTACAGTCCATAGGGTCACAAAGAAGCTACCTTAGCACAGCACAGCAGCACTGCATATATTTGTGCCTTAATTTACTCTAGTTTTGTGTGTTTTATTTGTCTTAGGGTTCTTTGCTACTTTAGGGTCTAGAACAACATTGCAGATATTCACCATTCATATTATATGAATAAATTAAGTAGTTGGAAAAAATGAAAGCTATACCTTATAAGATTTGTTGCATCTTACAAGTCTTTAATTTTGCTTGAGGATATTCAAGCTAGGGGAACAATTTGATTTGACTTGATCTATTAATTGCTCTATTTATACCTACAGATAACAAAAATTTGCCTTGACAACTGAAATGCAAACACTGTCACAAATATTTTAACATTATATATTTTGGGGGCACTTAAGTGCCTTTAATATTATTACTGTTACTGCTAAGTCACTTTAGTCGTGTCCGACTCTGTGTGACCCCATAGACGCAGCCCACCAGGCTCCCCCGTCCCTGGGATTCTCCAGGCAAGAACACTGGACTGGGTTGCCATTTCTTTCTCCAATGCATGAAAGTGAAAAGTGAAAGTGAAGTCGCTCAGTCGTGTCTAACTCTTAGCGACCCCATGGACTGCAGCCCACCAGGCTCCTCTGTCCATGGGATTTTCCAGGCAAGAGTACTGGAGTGGGGTGCCACTTAAGGTACATGGTATTGCTATATACATATCTTTACTCTAAATTAATTATGACTTTTTAAAACTAGCCCTGAAAAATCTACATGAGTAGGGACAAAGTCTTCTATCATTTTGTAACTCTCACACTGCTTTATATAATGCCTTACACAGAGTTGTTATTAATATTAAAGGAGTGTCTGTTGAACTTCTGCAACTATGGGTAGAAAGGCCAGTCAGTGCAATGATTTAGAAAACAGCAAGAATTTGGTCATGGTAAAATTAATTGTGAAGATCAGAAATTCATTGAACAATAGGAGTTTGGCTTTCAGTGATGGTGAACTAGTTCATCCTAGACCAAAATTTCTTATGGCAGAAAGAAAAAAAAATGCTGAGAAGAAAAGAGAAAAAACATGCTGGGAAAAAAAATACTAAGAAATTCTAACTGAGGGCATCAGAGTGGTACCAAGGCAGGACAGACTTTATAACATCCAGGAAAGAGTTAGTCTCTGAGGTTTTTATGGCTGGGAAGGAACCCTGATTTAAGATTGAAGTTTCTGACTGTGATATAATAAAAGAGAAAAGATTCATTGATCTACCTAAAATAATCAAAAGCTATGAAAATATATTATACAGTGATTTACATACAGTGACACTGAATACAGGTGAAAGTGAAGTCGCTCAGTCGTGGCCAACTCTTCGTGACCTCATGGACTGCAGCCTACCAGGGTCCTCTGTCCATGGGATTCTCCAGGCAAAAGTACTGGAGTGGATTGCCATTGCCTTCTCCAATGCACGAAAGTGAAAAGTGAAAGTAAGTTGCTCAGTCATGGCCGACTCTTAGCGACCCCATGGACTGCAGCCTACCAGGCTCCTCCATCTATGGGATTTTCCAGGCAAGAGTACTGGAGTGGGGTGCCATTGCCTTCTCTGAATACAGATGAAAATATCATTAAACCCCTGAGTGATGAGAAACACCCAAGGTGAACTCTAGAAGTGCCCAACTTTCTACCTTGAGAGACTTTCTAGGTTGTGGGACAGGAAGGAGAAACAGGCAAATCCTGGAGGACTCCTTGAGTTGGGGAGATAGAGCTGAAAGTGTAGGGAGACCAAGGCATCTAGATTTCAGAGAATACTGTAGAGAAGAAATCTGCATAAAGAGAAAGACAGGGATAAAAATGTATCCCATGTTCATGAGTTGGAAGATTTAATAATGCTAAGATGTCAATAGTACTCAAAATGATACACAGATTCAGAGCAATCCCTATCAAAATCCCAATGATGCTTAAATGCATCCTAAAATTCATATGGAGTCTCAAAGAATAGTCAAAACCACCTTGAAAAAGAACACATCACTGGAGTTCTAACACTCTGAATTCAAAACTTATTATAAACTGACAACTATCAAAACAACGTGGTGCTGCCATAAAGATAGACATACAGACCCATGGAATAGAACACCTAGCCCAGAGTTAGGTCCTCACATGGACCTGAGAGTCAGACTATAAAGAAAGCTGAGCACCGAAGAATTGATGCTTTTGAACTGTGGTGTTGGAGAAGACTCTTGAGAGTCCCTTGGACAGCAAGGAGATCCAACCAGTCCATCCTAAAGGTCATCAGTCCTGAGTGTTCATTGGAAGGATTGATGTTGAAGCTGAAACTCCAATACTCTGGCCACCTGATACAAAGAGCTGAGTCATTTGAAAAGACCCTGATGCTGGGAAAGATTGAGGGCAGAAAGAGAAGGGGATGACAGAGGATGAGATGGTCAGATGGCACCACCGACTCAATGGACATGGGTTTGGGTAGACCCCAGGAGTTGGTGATGGACAGGGAAACCTGGTGTGCTGCAGTCCATGGGGTCACAAAGAGTTGGACAGGACTGAGCAACTGAACTGAACTGAAATAAAAAAAACTGCAATGAGATAACACTACATACCTAGTAGAACTGCAACAAAGTAAAGAAAAAACATGCAAAATCAAGTGTGGATGAAGTTGTGAAGCCTGGGGAAATTTCATATATAACTGGTGGAAATATAATATGTACTCAAAAAATGTTCACTATGCACAAATATACAGTATAAATTGGTACTATATAAAAAATTGGCAACTTTTTAAATGAAGTTTAAACATACATTTTTCATTTTACCCAGAATTTTCACTCACAGTTGATTACCTAAAAGGAAAAATAACTTAGTTTCACAAAAATACCTTAATGTGAATACCTAGCTGTAATTGACAAAAAATTGGAAACTACTCAGATGTCTTTCAACTAGTGAATGGATGAAAGCACTGTGCTGCATCCAAACAGTTGAATGTTTAACTATTTAGCAATAAAATGGAACAAAATATTGAGTCACACAACAGTGGATGAATCTCAGATTCACTTTGCTTAGTGAAAAAATTGAGACCCAAAAGGTTACATATTATGTAACTTGATTTATTTGATATTCTGCAAAAGGCAAAACTATAGTGAACACACTGGTCATAGAAAACAGCCTCTTCCAACAACACAGAAGAAGACTCTACACATGGACATCACCAGATGGTCAATACCAAACTCAGATTGATTATATATTCTTTGCAGCCAAAGATGGAGAAGCTCTATACAGTCAGCACAAACAAGACTGGGAGCTGATGGTGGCTCAGATCATGAACTCCTTATTGCCAGATTCAGACTTAAATTGAAGAAAGGAGGGAAAACCACTGGACCATTCAGATATGACATAAATCAAATCCTTTACAATTATACAGGGGAAGTGACAAATAGATTCAAGGGATTAGATCTGATAGACAGAATGCCTGAAGAACTATGGACTGAGGTTTGTGACACTGTACAGGAGGCAGTGATCAAGACCATGCCCTAGAAAAAGAAATGCAAAAGGTAAAATGGTTGTCTGAGGGCGCCTTACAAATAGCTGAGGAAAGAAGAGAAGCTAAAGCAAAGGAGAAAAGGAAAGATATACACATTTGAATGCAGAGTTCCAAAGAGTAGCAACGAGAGATAAGAAAGCCTTCCTCAGTGATTAATGCAAAGAAATAGAGGAAAACAATAGAATGGGAAAGACTAGATATTTCTTCAAGAAAATTAGAGATACCAAGGGAATATTTCATGCAAAGATGGGCACAATAAAGGACAGAAGTGGTATGGAAGAAGCATAATAGTAACATAAGCAGAAGATATTAAGAGGTGGCAAGAATACACAGAAGAACTATACAAAAAAGATCTTCATGACCCAAATAACCACAATGGTGTGATCATTCACCTAAAGCCATACACCCTGGAATGCAAAGTCAAGTGGACCTTAGGAAACATCACTACAAAGTTAGTGGAGTGCACTCAATACGCCAGCAAATTTGGAAAATTCAGCAGTGGCCACAGGACTGGAAAAGGTCAGTTTTCATTCCAATTCTAAAGAAAGGCACTGCCAAAAAATGTTCAAACTACCGCACAATTGCCCTCATCTCACACACTAGCAAAGTAATGCAGAGCTGCCACAGGCAAAAAACAGTCTTGCATTTATGCATGCAAGATCACTTCGGTCGTGGCCAACTCTTTGCAACCCTGTAGACTGTGGCCTGTCAGGCTTCTCTATCAGAGAGGGAGTCCTCAAGGCAAGAGCTGGCCAATACTGGTTGCCATACCCTTCTAGAACACTGTATTTCCTGCTGCTCTAGCCACAAACCCCCATGAGAACCCCTGCAACCTAAGCAACTGCATCACCTCCACACCTGGCCCTCACAGGGGCAAACTCAGGCCCTCCAGGGCAGCCTCAGGAGCTAAACTCCAGAGGATGACCCACACGTAGAGGTGGAAGTAAAACCACACTTGAAACCCAGGAGCAGTGTAGCTAAGGAAGAAGACCCCAAACCTTCCCACCAGCTGTACAAGCGGCAGATTAATTCCACACGATTAACTAGGCAGACTCTGTGTCTATAGAATATATAAAAGGCCATTGAGAGCTCCTACAAAAGAAAATGCACTAGTTCTGATAGCTGTGGACTTTGGAGGCAAGAACACACAGGAGTAGGACCAGATGAGAATCTGAGCTGCCCCCACAGCAGATCCAGAAATCAGCACAGTGCTGGAGGGCATCCTAGGGAGGTGAGGTGGACTGTGACTCCCAGCGAGGGAAAGGACGCTGACGGCAGAGACTCAAGAAAAACATTTATTATTCTTAGTTTTTGACTTGTTCTGTAGATTCTTTTGGATTTTTTTCTTTTTCCTTTTTTTGCCCCTCTGTTGTAGTTGTTTATTTTATTGGCACTAAGAAATCCAATTAAGCTATTGAGCTATTTTTTTTTTTTTCCTCAGTCACATTTTGTATGTTGTCATAAACCTCTGCCTCTACATTGGGCTTTTGCAGTTTTGTGGAGTTTTCCTCCTTTCTTTTTTTTCTTTTCACTTTTTGAAATTTCACTTTTTAAAACCTATTATTATTTTTTCTACATTTATGTTTTTGTTTGCCTTTCCTACTATTCCTTTCCCCTTGCAGTTAATCTTTAATGTATTTAAATCTTATTCATCTACCTCTATTTAACTTTGCATATTTGTTCTTTCTTTCTTTTATTTCTTTCCTTCCCTCTCAACATATTTGTTAGTTTTACTTTCATTGCTTTATTCCCCAGTTGGCACCTTGCTCAGAAAATTACTAAAGCTAATCAGTGAATTTAGCAAAGTTGCAGGATACAAAATCAATACACAGAAATTGCTTGCATTTCTATATACTAACAATGAAAAAAATCAGAAAGAGAAATTAAGGAATCAATCCCATTCAAACATCACAACAAAAGGAATTAAATATCTAGGAATAAACTTACCTAAGGAGACAAAAGAACTGTACACAGAAAATTATAAGAAGAAATCAAAGATGACATAAACAGATGAAGAGATATTACATGTTCCTGGGTAGGAAGAATCAATATTGTGAAAATGACTATACTACCAAATGCAATCTACAGATTTAATGTGATCCCTATCAAATTACCAATGACATTTTTCACAGAACTAGAACAAAAAATTTCACAATTCATATGGAAACACAAAAGACCCCGAATAATCAAAGCAGTCTTGAGAAAGAAGCATGGAACTGGAGGAATCAACCTTGCTGACCTCAGATTATACTACAAAGCTACGTTGTCAAGAGAGTATGGTGCTGGCACAAAAACAGAAATATAGACCAGTGGAATAAGATAGAAAGCCCAGAAATAAACCCGTGCACCTATGGGTTCCTTGTTTTTTGACAAAGGAGGCAAGAATATGCAATGGGGCAAACACAGCCTCTTCAATAAATGGTGCTGGGAAAACTTGACTACATGTAAAAGAATGAAATTGAATGAAAAGTATGAAATTTGAACACCTCCTAACACCATACAAAAACATAAATTCAAAATGGATTTAAGACCTAAATGTAAGACCAGAAACTATAAAACTCTTAGAGGAAAACACAGGCAGAACACTCAACATAAATCAAAGCAAGATCCTCTATGACCCACCTCCTAGAGTAACAGAAATAAAAACAAAAGTAACAAGTGGGACCTGATTAAACTTAAAAGCTTTTGCACAACAAAGGAAACTATAAACAAGGTGAAAAGACAACCTTCAGAATGGGAGAAAATAATAGCAAATGAAACAACTGACAAAGAATTAATTTCCAAAATACAAGCAGCTCATACAATTCAATGCCAGAAAAACAACCCAATCAAAAAGTGAAGAAAAGACCTAAACAGACATTTCTCCAAAGAAGACATACAGATGGCTAACGAACATGTGAAAAGATCCTCAACACTGCTCATTATTAGAGAAACGCAAATCAAAACTACAATGAGATATCACCTCACATCAGGCAGAATGACCATCAAAAAGTCTACAAACAATAAATGCTGGAGAGGGTGTGGAGAAAAGGGAACACTCTTGCACTGTTGGTGGGAATGTAAATTGATACAGCCACTATGGAAGACGGTACAGAGATTCCCTGAAAAACTAGGAATAAAACGTACGAGACAGCAAAAGAGACACTGATGTATAGAACAGTCTTATGGACTCTGTGGGAGAGGGAGAGGGTGGGAAGATTTGGGAGAATGGCATTGAAACATGTAAAATATCATGTATGAAATGAGATGCCAGTCCAGGTTCGATGCACGATACTGGATGCTTGGGGCTGGTGCACTGGGACGACCCAGAGGGATGGAATGGGGAGGGAGGAGGGAGGAGGGTTCAGGATGGGGAACACATGTATACCTGTGGCGGATTCATTTTGATATTTGGCAAATCTAATACAGTTATGTAAAGTTTAAAAATAAAATAAAATTTAAAAAAAAAAAAAAAAAAAAAAAAAAACCACCATATGACCCAGCAATCTCACTCCTAGGCATATACCCTGAGGAAACCAAAATTGAAAGAGACACACTTATCCCATTGTTCATTTCAGCACTATTTACGATAGCTAGAATGTGGAAGCAACATAGATGTCTATCAACAGATGAATGGATAAAGAAGTTGTGGTACATATACACAATGGAATGTTACTCAGCCATAAAAAGGAATGCATTTGAGTCAGTTCTAATGAGGTGGATGAACCTAGAGCCTATTATACAGAGTGAAGTGAGTCAGAAAGAGAAAGATAAATACCATATTCTAATGCATATATATGAAATCTAGAAAAATAGAATTGAAGAATTTATTTACAGGGCAACAATGGATAAAGAGACATAGAGAATGGACTTATGGACCTAGGGAGAGGGATGGAGAGGGTGAGATGCTTGGGAAGAGTAACATGGACACTTATATTACCATATGTAAAATAGACAGCCAATGGACATCTGCTGTATGGCTCAGGAAACTCAAACGGGGGCTCTGTATCAACCTGGAGAGGTCGGATGGGGAGAGAGATGGGAGGGAGCTTCAAAAAGGTGGGGATATATATATATATCTGATTCATGTTGAGGTTTGACAGAAAACAGCAAAATTCTGTAAAGCAATTATCCTTCAATAAAAAATAAATAAATTGAAAAAAAAAAAACAGTTAGAACTGGACATGGAATAACAGACTGGGTCCAAATCGGGAAAGAAGTATGTCAAGGCTGTACATTGTCACCCTGCTTATTTAACTTATATGCAGAATACATCATGCAAAATGCCAGGCTGGATGAAGCACCAGCTGGGATCAAGACTGCTGGGAGAAATGTCAATAACCACAGATACGCAGATTGCACCAACCTCATGGCAGAAAGCAAAGAAGAGCTACAGAGCCTCTTGATGAAAGGGAAAGAGAAGAGTGAAAAAGTTGGTTTAAAACTCAACATTTAGAAAACTAAGATCATGGCATCTGGTCCCATCACTTCATGGCAAATAGATGGGAAAACAATGGAAACAGTGACAGACTTTATTTTGGGGGCTCCACAATCACTGCAGATGTTGACTGCAGCCTTGAAATTGAAAGACGCTTGCTCCTTGGAAGAAAAGCTATGACCATCCTAGACAGCATATTAAAAAGCAAAGACATTACTTTGCTAACAAAGGTCTGTATAGTCAAAGCTGTGGTTTTTCCAATAGTCATGTATGGATGTGAGAGTTAGACTATAAAAAATGCTGAGTGCCAACGAGTTGGTGCTTTTGAACTGTGGTTGGAGAAGACTCTTGAGAGTCTCTTGGACTGCAAGGAGATCCAACAAATCCATCCTAAAGGAAATAAGTCCTGAATATTCATTGGAAGGACTGATGCTGAAGCTGATGTGAAGAAGTGACTCATTGGAAAAGACCCTGATGCCAGGAAAGATTGAATGCAGGAGGAAAAGGGGATGACAGAGGATGAGATCATTGGATGGCATCACTGACTCAATGGACATGAGTTTGAGTGAGCCCTAGGAGTTGCTGATGTACAAGGAAGCCTGGAATGCTGCAGTCCATGGGGTCACAAAGAGTCTGACATGACTGAGCAATTGAACTGTACTGAACTGATAGTGAAATTACAGAACAGTGGTTGCTAGGAGTAAGACTTACATAACAAGCTGATTCCAAAGGAGTGGTTTGAAAAAATTTAGGGAATAATAAAACTATTTTATACCATTATGGTGGTGGATATAACTTTATGCATTTATCAAACCAATGAAACTATCACACTGTCTTCCAATATCTGTATCATTTTAAATTTCCACCAGCAGACTATGAAGTTAGAGATTTCTCCAAGTCTTGATCAACACTGTTCCTAATGAATGTGAAGTGATATCTCATTGTGGTTTTGATTTGTATTTTCTTAGATAACTAATGATATAGGAAATGTTTTTGTGTTCATTGACAGTTATATGTACACGGTGGCTCAGCAGTTAAGAATCCACCTGCAAAGGAGCCACAGGAGACATGGATTCTATCCTTGAGTTGGGAAGATCCCCTGGGGGATGGCATGCAATCCCTCCAGTATTCTTGTCTGGAGAATCCCATGGAAAGAGGAGTCTGGTGGGCTACAGTCGGGTCACAAAGAGTCAGACAAGACTGAATTGTCTGAGCATGCACGCAAGTGTAATAGATATGTATCTTTGAGTGACTATTGATAAAGCTTATTTTTCCCCCATTAATACACTGTACCAACTGCTTGTCATGATATAGAAAAGAACTAAATATTTATTTTGATTACCACCCTCTTCCTAAGAGTTATTGGAAGTCATTTCAAGAAGAAAGGGTATACGGGGATTGAGGGGGAACTACACATAAAAGTTTGTAATCACACCAAAGATAGAGAAAGCCTTTAACTGAGAGAATAGGAGATGGAGAAATCAATATTGTTAACACTCAGCACTTGTTATATTAAGACACAAACTGGAAGATACAGACAAAATTCTACAATATAAAAAGTATTTTTGAAGAGAGCTTATTCAAATGTTGATCATTCCACTTTGAAATAGTATTTATTTACTTAGCTTATCAATATATGTGAAGTGGCTGGGATCTCAATTTTGTTCAAGTTTGAATTGAATTATTATGCAAAGGATCAGAGAAGTATGCTTTATGCTGACTAAAAGCATATTTGCATATTATGTATTTTCTAATAATGGCTCCTATTTTTCCCCTCAAGGCAATATTTATAAGCTATATCTTTAGCTTTTAATAGAAAAAAATAATAATAAGCTACTCAAATGGGCTCAGATGATTAAGAATCTGCCTGCAGTGTAGGAGACCTGAGTTTGATCCCTGGGATCAAAGGGAATGGCAACCCACTCTAGTATTCTTGCCTGGAGAATTCCATGGACAGAGGAACCTGGGGAGCGACCATCCATGGGGTCACAAAGAGTTGGACATAACTGAGCGACTAACACACACACACACAAGTTACTCAGATAATTTAAAATCTCAGTCCTCCCAATTCAGACCAAAGGATGGAAGGGAAATCAAATAACACTGAGAAAGATTATGATCAAATAATGGGAATATAAATTTCAAGTCACAGAGAGAAGTTCTGGTAGATATAGATTCTAATATGTGTAGGGCACTCTTTTGACTGCCAAAAGGAACAATTAATTCTTCTGAAAAAAATGGAGATTGACTTTAAAAAGATTATTTATAACTTAAAAAATATATAAAGTCTTAAAGTGTATACTAAGATGTTTCAAGGGATCAATTTCTTTTCTTTTTTTTTTTAAAGAAAAGCAGGTAGAAGATCTTTTTGAAGGTTATCAGTAAAGCAGTAAGGTATTTCCAGGAACCACAATAACCAATGCTTAATCACAGTTTGGAGTTAGAAGAAGCATACTCTTAAAGCTGCACCATGCCTTATGGTTATCTTTGTGTTAGAAAATTTTATTTTTCTGAGTATACATTGCAGGCAAGGGTTAGGACCAAGATCTCTTTCAGCTGCCTCCAAAGTTCAAACAGGCTCACCTTAGGCTAGTCTTAGCCTTTCATTATCTACAAATATCTCAGTGGAAATCCATAGACAGGAACTTCCCTGGTCATCTAGTGGTTAGGACTTCATGTTTTACTGTTAAGGGCATAGGTTCAATCTCTAGTCAGGGAACTGAGATCCCACAAGCCATGAGGTATGGCCAAAAAAACTGATATATATTCAACAAAATGAGGATAATGGTGACATGTGCTTAGTTACTCAGTCATGTACAACTCTTTGTGACACCATGGCTGTAGTCTGCCAGGCAATGGTGACATATTTAGTACCAAATGATCAGTAAAATAGCCAAGATTTATCTAATTTGCTTTAAAATCTATCTGCATCTAGATTTAACAGATAGATTTAACTTTTGGTAATGGTTCTACTGTATATCTAAAGTATGAGAGTGAATGACAGTCACTGAGTCATGTCTGACTCTGCAACCCCATGAACTGTAGCCTGCCAGGCTCCATGGATTTCTCCAGGCAAGAATACTGGAGTGGGTAGCCATTCCTCTCCCCAGGGGATCTTTCCTACCCAGGGATTGAACCCAGGTCTCAGGCATTGCAGGTAGAGCCACCAGGAAAGCCCATCTAAAGTATAAGCCAGTCAAAATAATTCTCTGAAGGTTAAATATAAAATTTCTTTGGAGAAGAAAAAAAGCACAAACAAAATCTTTCAGTAAATAAATAAAAGTATTGCCCTCAAATTCACAAATACTTTATTTAGAAATATATTGAAGGCGGGGGGAGAAGGGGACAACAGAGGATGAGATGGTTGGATGGCATCACGGACTCAATGGACATGAGTTAGAGTGAACTCTGGGAGTTGGTGATGGACAGGGAGGCCTGGCGTGCTGCCGTCCATGCGGTTGCAAAGAGTCGGACACGACTGAGAGACTTAACTGAACTGAAGTGAATCAAAACAACATAGTACTGGCTCAAAACAGCCAAACATATCAATGGAACAGAATAGACAGCCTAGAAATAAATGCATCTATAGTCAATTAATTTACAACAAAAGATGCAAGAAGTTATGTTGGAGAAAAGATAGTATCTTCGACAAATGGTGCTGGGAAATCTGAATGACTACATTTTAAAAAATGGGATTAGAACATTTCCTCACACCATATACAAATATAAACTCAAAATGGTATAAAGACCTAAATGTAAAACCTGAAACCATAAAACTCCTAGATGAGAACATGGACAGAAATCTCCTTGACAATGATCGTATTTTTCTGATCTGTCTCTTAAGGCAATAGAAATAAAAGCAAACAGAAACAGCAGAACCTAATTAAACATAAAAGCTTTTGCACAGCAAAGGAAACCATTAACGAAACAAAAAGACAACCTACTGAATGGGAGTAAATATTTGCACATGATAGCTCATGATAGCTCACATATCTCAATACCTAAAAACCAAACAACCCAACTAAAAAAGTGGGCAGAAGACTTGAATAAATGTTTTTCCAAAAAAGACAAACAGATGGCCAAGAGTCACATGAAAAGATACTCAATATCACTAATCATCAGAGAAATGAAAATCAAAACCACAATGAGATATCACTTCACACCTGTTAGAAAGAGTAACATCAAAAAGGCCACAAGTAGCAAATGTTGGCAAGGATGTGGAGAAAAGGGAACCCTAGAATAATGTTCATGGAAATGGAAATTGGTATAGGTATTATGGAAAACAGTATGGAGTTCCCTCAAAAAACTGCAAATAGAATTACCTTATGATCCAGCAATTTCACTCCCAGGTATATATCAAGAAAAAAAATTAATTTGAAAAGATATACGCACCACAATGTTCATAGCACCATTTTTTCTAATAACTAGGACACGGATGCTACCCGAGTCTCCATCAACAGATGAATGGATAAAGAAGATGTGGTTATGTAAATACAATGGAACATTACTCAGCCATAAAATAGAATAAAGTTCTGGCACTTGCAGCAATGTTGATGGACTTATAAAGTATTGCATTTAGTGAATAAGTCAGAGAAAGACAAATACTATAGAAACCATTTATATGTGGAATCTAAAAAACAAAACAAATAAAAGTATAAAGCAAAACAGGTGCCAACTCACAAATATAGAGGAAAAACTCATGGTTACCAGTGGGGACAAGGAACAAGGGAGGGACAGGATGGTGGTATGGAATTAAGATGAACAGATTACTGTGAATAAAATAGATAAGCAACAGGATATATTGTACAACATAGGGAAAAATAGGCTTTGTTTTGTAACAACTTTAAATGGAGTATAAACTATAAAATTATCAAATAACTATGTCCTACACTTGAAACTAATATAATACTGTAAATCAACCATATTTAAGAAACAGTAATTCTGAAGATTTGGTAGAGAGCCAAAACTTGTGTATATTTCCAAGATATACTTATTTCCAAGTATATCTTGCAAAGGAAAGTGAAAGAAAATGAAGGAAGAGGAAGAAAATAGATTGAATAATAAAAGAGAGTGATTTAGAAGAGTATAATAGTCTCTTAAAATATTTATTTATTTTAGGTTTTGTTTCTGGCTGTGCTGAGTCTTCGTTGCTGCACACGGGTTTTCTCTAGTTGCAGTGAGCAGGGGCTATTCTCTAGTTGTGGTGCACGGGCTTCTCATTATGGTGACTTCTCTTATTGCAGAGCACGGGATCTAGTGTGCTCAGGTAATTGCAGGGGCTGAGTTGCCACATGGCTTGTGGGATCTTCCCATACCAAGGATGCAACCCATGTCTTCTGCATTGGCAGGTGGATTCTCAACCACTGGACCACCAGGGAAGTAGTTTCAATGCAAATGCGTTCTTTTCTAGAAGACCAACACAACCTTTTTCTTCTTGAAAAATGAAGTGAAAATGTTAGTTGCTCAGTCGTGTCTGACTCTTTGTGATCTCAACTGTAGCTTGCCAGGCTTCTTTGTCCATGGAATTCTCCAGGCAGCAATATTGGAGTGGGTAGCCATTCCCTTCACCTGGGGATTTTCCCAACCCAGGGAGCGAATCCAGGTCTCATAGATTGAAGGAGGATTCTTCACTATCTGAGCCACCAGGGAAACTCAAACCTTTCTCTTAAGGCTCCACAATTCAAAGGTTTTGTTCCAGTTTTCCTTTAGTAATTTCTACTTTTGATTCTCACACTTCTATTAAGGCTAAGACTAAAAAGTATTGGCTCTGGGTAGCTTGTTCCATTTTGCTTTATATCTCTCTTCATTTCTCTGTCTCTGCGTTTTTATGTTTCTCATCTCTCTCTTTTAGCATTTCTCACTTTTTTTCTTTATTTCATTGAAAGCCAAAGTCTTGCCCATTTTATACTAATAAGAACTAAATCATTACTATCTACACTTTCTCCCAGTTCAGATGTTTGTGAGGACATACTGAAACCTATTTAGAAACATTTCCTTTCTTCTCTCTTCCTACTCTTTCTTCCTTTCTTTCCTCATTCCCTTCCTCTCTCCTTCCTTCTTTCCTTTCTTCCTTTCTTTTAAGTTGCAAATCTATACACCCAAGGGAAATGAGAAAGCAGCAGTCATCATGTGGGCATATGAGTGCACACTTCCACTGGAAGTGGAAGTGACAAATAGATTCAAGGGATTAGATCTGATAGACAGAGTGCCTGAAAACTATGGACAGAAGTTCATGACATTGTACAAGAGGCAGTGATCAAGACCATCCCCAAGAAAAAGAAATGCAAAAAGGCAAAATGGTTGTCTGCGGAGGCCTTACAAATAGCTGAGAAAAGAAGAGAAGCTAAAGGCAAAGGAAAAAAAGAAAGATATACCCATTTGAATGCAGAGTCCCAAAGAATAGCAAGGAGAGATAAGAAAGCCTTCCTCAGTGATCAGTGCAAAGAAATAGAGGAAAATAATAGAATGGGAAAGATTAGAGATCTCTTCAAGAAAATCAGAGATACCAAGGGAACATTTCATGCAAAGATGGGCACAATAAAGGACAGAAATGGTAGGAACCTAACAGAAGCAGAAGATATAAGAAGAGGTGGCAAGAATACACAGAAGACCTGTACAAAAAAGATGTTCATGACCCAGATAACCACAATGGTGTGATCACTCACCTAGAGCCAGACATCTTGGAATGTGAAGTCAAGTGGTCCTTAGGAAGCATCACTACGAACAAAACTAGTGGAGGTGATGGAATTCCAGTGGAGCTATTTCAAATTCTAAAAGATGATGCTGTGAAAGTTCTGCACTCAATATGCCAGCAAATTTGGAAAACTCAGCAGTGGCCACAGAACTGGAAAAGGTCAGTTTTCATTCCAATTTCAAAGAAAGGTAGTGCCCAAAAATGTTCAAACTGCCGCACAATTGCCCTCATTTCACACGCTAGCAAAGTAATGCTCAAAATTCTCCAAGCCAGGTGTCAACAGTACGTGAACTGTGAGCTTCCAAATGTTCAAGTTGGATTTAGAAAAGGCAGAGGAACCAGAGATCAAGTTGTCAACATTCGTTGAATCATTGAAAAAGCAAGAGAGTTCCAGAAAAACATCCACTTCTGCTTTATTGACTACGCCAAAGACTCTGAGTGTGTGGATCACAACAAACTGTGGAAAATTCTTAAAGCAATGGGAAAACCATACCACCTGATGTGCCTCCTGAGAAATCCACATGCAGGTCAAGAAGCAACAGTTAGAACCAGACATGGAGCAACAGACTGTTTCCAAATCAGGAAAGAAATACGTCAAGGCTGTATATTGTCACCATGTTTATTTAACTTTTATGCAGAATACATCATGCAAAATGCCAGGCTGGATGAAGCACAAGCTGGGATCAAGACTGCTGGGAGAAATGTCAATAACCTCAAATATGCAGATTGCACCACCCTCATGGCAGAAAGCAAAGAAGAACTAAAGAGCCTCTTGATGAAAGTGAAAGAGGAGAGTGAAAAAGTTGGCTTAAAGCTCAACATTCAGAAAACTAAGATCATGGCATCTGGTCCCATCACTTCATGGCAAATAGATGGGGAAACAGTGGAGACAGTGACAGACTTTATTTTTTGGGCTCCACAGTCACTGCAGATGGTGACTGCAACCTTGAAATTTAAAGACGTTTGCTCCTTGGAAGAAAAGCTATGACCATCCTAGACAGCATATTAAAAAGCAGAGACATTACTTTGCCAACAAAGATCTGTCTAGTCAAAGCTATGGTTTTTCCAGTGGTCATGTACACATGTGAGAGTTCGACCATAAAGAAAGCTGAGCTCCGAAGAATTGATGCTTTTGAACTGTGGTGTTGAAGAACACTCTTGAGAGTCTCTTGGACTGCAAGGAGATCCAGCCAATCTTAAGGGAAATCAGTCCTGAATATTCATTGGAAGGACTGATGCTGAAGTTGAAACTCCAATCCTTTGGCCACCTGATGCAAAGAACTGACTCATTGGAAAAGACCCTGATGCTGGGAAAGATTGAAGGTGGGAGGAGAATGGGATGACAGAGGATGAGATTGTGGGATCACATCACCAACTCAATGAACTTGAGTTTGAGTAGGCTCTGGGAGTTGGAGATGGACAGGGAACCCTGGCATGCTGCAGTTCGTGGGGTCAAAAAGAGTAGGACATGACTGAGAGACTGAACTGAACTGATGAGTGTGCACACATAAAAAAGGAACTTAAGCAAGAAAGCACTCAGCGGATTCAGATGTGTGTTACACACAGGGACTTGCACATGCAAATAATTATGTTGAGGATACTAGGAGTCAGTGTTCTCACCATCAGAAATAGGAGATAGGAATACAGAAAGGAAGAAAGTACAATAAACCCTGTAGTTTTGTACTGGAAATGAAGAGCTTAGTATAAACTCTCTATAATATGTACAATTTCCTAGTGCTGTCCACTAAGGGAGACTAAGGTGGTGGCAACCCAGTAGCAATAGCACACTTATCACCCAACTGTTGATTTCTGCTTGGAAAAAGACTGATTCAAGGGAAAAACTAGATATACTGAAATAACTCTGGGGACCAGAAAATAAGGAAAGGCGTAAACAATGATAAGATCATGTCAAAAGAATGTAGATATTTTCTTGAAGGAGTCCTCATTGGCTAAACCTGGGACAATTTCAGTATATCAATAAATATTTATAGTAGGGGATCATAATAATTAGAATAAAATAGGAATCTGCATGTTTATACTGATATAAATGAATAAATAACTTCACCTTACCATAAAACGTTAACTAATAAATGAGATCAATACTATTATTTCAATTTTACAGATAAGGAAACAGAAGCAAACTGTGTCTTAGAAAAGTTAATCAACTTTCTCATTGTCACATAACTATTAAGTGTTATCAGTTCAGTTCAGTTCAGTTCAGTCGCTCAGTCGTGTCTGACTCTTTGCGACCCCATGAACTGCAGCACGCCAGGCCTCCCTGTCCATCACCAACTCCCAGAGTTCACGCAAACTCACGTCCATCGAGTCAGTGATGCCATCCAGCCGTCTTATCCTCTGTCGTCCCCTTCTCCTCCTGCCCCCAATCCCTCCCAGCGTCAAAGTCTTTTCCAATGAGTCAGCTCTTCGCATGAGGTGGCCAAAGTACTGGAGTTTCAGCTTCAGCATCAGTCCTTCCAAAGAAATCCCAGGGCTGATCTCCTTCAGAATGGACTGGTTGGATCTCCTTGCAGTCCGAGGGGCTCTCAAGAGTCTTCTCCAACACCACAGTTCAAAAGCATCAATTCTTTGGCGCTCAGCCTTCTTCACAGTCCAACTCTCACATCCATACATGACCACAGGAAAAACCATAGCCTTGACTAGACAGACCCTTGTTGGCAAAGTAATGTCTCTGCTTTTCAATATGCTATCTAGGTTGGTCACAACTTTCCTTCCAAGGAGTAAGCGTCTTTTAATTTCATGGCTGCAGTCACCATCTGCAGTGATTTTGGAGCCCAAAAAAATAAAGTCTGACACTTTTTCCACTGTTTCCCTATCTATTTCCCATGAAGTGATGGGACCGGATGCAGGCCTAAATCTGTCTGACTCTAGAGTCCAAGTCTTAACCAGTACATTTTGTTTTATATTTCTGATCTTAGGACTTTCAAAGCAAGTTTAGATTTCCTGGCCCAATTGTTGGCTTTCTCTGGAGATTTGGCAACCAGCCCAGTAATGTAATGAAGCTGTGGGTCAGTAGCCATCATTATAAACTAAGCCCACCTTTCATCTTTTCCCGAAACACTCTTTTGGGTCCTACTCTGTAGTGCTGTCCCCAACTTCTGTTGCAAATGCTGTGACTGAACAATTTATACCCATAACATTTTCCAGGTTTGGATTTGGTTTTTAGGAGTTGGAATTACTGTCGATGTGATTTCTTTATTAAGAGCTCAACAAAATCTTTTTTTGAAAGAACTCAGCAGATACCAAATTCATGCCCTACATCCCCGTGGCTCCCAAAGAGTAGAACCAGCCAGCAACTCAGACGACAGACAATATTTTGTAACAGACCCTCAGTGAGCTTTGTATAAGACACCAGATGCCAGCCAAAGACAACCTCTCCTCATGTCTCCCATGCTTGAACTTTCCTTTCTAATTACAGTAAAAGGTTTGCAGGCATACAAATATTAAAAATAAAGTTAGACTTGTTCAAAACAAGTTCACTTTTGAAATAGAGCAAATTAGATGTAGTCTGGAGTTTTGATACTCTTTAACTGGCTGGCTAGCTAAGACTTGGCACCCACACAGCACAATAACTACTGACATATAAGGAAAGTTCTTTAAGTTTGATCACATGATCCTTAAACCTACCAACTGACACCAGACACTTGCCCTTCTTTATGACACAATTTGACAATTGCCTGTGTTTCCTACTCTGAAATATTGATATTCTAAGCCAAATATGTGAGACAATTAGTCATGGACTTTGTTCCCCTTGACTTCATATGTTAAGGGTAGATCTATGAATGCTAATAATTATAATTATGGGTCTTGGTGCACAACACTAGTGATACAGTATCACATAGCCTAGTTTTATAACATTACAAAAATAGAGTTCTTAGCCAAAACCCACCAGGACTAGATTAAGAAACTGTGGGGTGCTGGCCACTAAGGAATTTGCCAATTTCCCCTTCCTCTATTCCTCTTTTCAATTACATAATAGATTATTCCTAAAAGAAGAAAATATTTATGATTCACAGTGTAAAACCAAAATAACTACAATGCAAGTAAAGTGTAAACCACAAATCAAATATAATGTTTCCACAGAAGGTCCAGTTTGATCATAAGTGATGCATACATTAGAATGTAAAATTTCTTTATGGGGTTAATATAAACATTTGCCTTTCAGTGAAGTCTGAATACTTGAAAGTAGCTATCTTCAATGTGTGACTTATAAGTTCAGGTAATAATTTTTTCTCCACACATGATGGGCAGGTTACAGATGAGACCCAGATGATGATTTCTATCTCTTTTGTGTATGTTTATCTCCTAGAAGGATACTTTTGTTTAAAAAAAAAAACAATTCAACTGAGTACATTTTAAAGATCTTATTGGCTTCATTGTACTGTCTTTGAATCAGATAGCTGCTGCTGTTGCTGCTGCTGGTGCTAAGTCACTTCAGTCGTGTCCGACTCTGTGCGACCCCATAGACGTCAGCTCACGAGGCTCCCCCGTCCCTGGGATTCTCCAGGCAATAACACTGGAGTGGGTTGCTGTTTCCTTCTCCGATGCATGAAAGTGAAAAGTGAAAGTGAAGTCGTTCAGTTGTGTCCAACTCTTCGCGACCCCATGGACTGCAGCCTACCACCCTACTGGAGTGGGGTGCCATTGCCTTCTCCAGAATCAGATGGCACCAACCAGCAAATAGAAAGGAGTACCAAGGAGCTGAACAAAACAACAGACTTTTAGAGGCAGAAGGGAGCAGGAGCAAGGAAATTGCACTAGCAAACAGTGGATTGACTGAGTAATATTCCATTCTGTTTATATGTGTGCCATGTCTTTATTAATTCACCCATCAATGGGCATTTAGTTCAGCCATAAAAAAGAATGAAATCATGTCATTTGCAGCAACATGGATGGATCTAGATAATATCATACTGAGTGAATTAAGGTAGAGAAAGACAAATATTGTATAATATCACTTATATGTGAAATCTAAAAATGATACATATGAACCTATTTCCAAATAAGTCTCTGAGGATTCCTGATTAGGTCTTATGTGCCTTGTATTGCCACATCACAATGTGGAGACCCTGCTCCATGTTCAGCCTTTTACCTTCCCCTGAAGTGCCTCCAGATCAAAATAGATTTTTACTAACAGTAGAGGCTAGAGGTGTGTGTGTGTTGAAAGAGATGTTTAACACCTCAAAACAGTAACAAAAAAAATCTTAACATTGAATTTATTAGACTTCCAAATTCTTAAAAGTCTCTTGACCATACCTTCTACCGGGAATGTCTTGGAAACCCTCTCCTCTCAGACCCTGGCTTGCTGCTACATTCTGATTCTCTCTTTCTAATCTACTCTTATCTTTCTGTCTTCTAACTGCTCTTTCCATCTCAGGCTGCCAAACACTCAATATGTATGTGTTATTATAGAGATTAATTTATTTCTTTGCTCTTCTCCTGTATTTTTCAGACTATGCATTATGCACGTTGGCATTTTTTTTTCATTTTTTAATCATGATATAATACATATAACAAAAGATTAAGCATCTTAACCATTTCTAAGTATACAGTTCAGTGGTGTTAAGTAAATTCATATTGCCTTCCAACCATCACCAATATTTTTTGTAACCAAATGATCAAACAGCAAAAAGTTAAGCCACAATAAAACTCTTCACTATAAGAGAACACGAATAGTTATTAAATATGTGTGTATATACACAGTTTGTGCGAGAATGCATACACATGTGCACATACAAACTACCCTTGACACCTACAACATACATGTCTCCTTTCCAAATGTATTAGGGCCTCCTTTGGCTGGTCTTCCTGTCACTTAAAAACAACTGGTAAGTTTTATAGTTTGTTATACCATCCCTCCAAAAAGAGTTCATCATATAAATCATGGCTGATAATGAACATTTAAAGGTGTTTAAGATTTCAAGGACAGATGGACAGATGGGGGAGAGTTATAGTACATATCACTCGCCATATTTACCCTCAGGTTACCTAAGCACCTTCCTCTTTCCCCAACATTTAAATTCTTATGACAGATACAACCTCCTTGCTACTTTGTTCTTACTCATACTCTCTTCTGTCTTATTTTCCCTTGTGGTTCTCGCCCCTTTCCTAGTGTCTACATCTACTCTTGTTTTCTTCCTTTACTCTTTCTTCTCCAAGTCTTCTAACCTTTTTATAATTTAGTGTGTTCTTGGTTCCTTTCATTTGAGTCACCACCTATCACTGTGCTCATCATAATAAAGGGGCCTTTATTTTTCAGAATTAACGGCAAGGGATTATAAATTATAACAATATCTCTTAGATTTAACATTTATAAAGTGAGAAGGCATCAAGATTTCAAGTGCCCATACCATTTATCTGTTATATTAGTAAATACACTAGCAATTACTCTTAGGAATTTATTCTTCAGTGTATCCTTAAATATACATGCACGTGTGATTTATGTATAAGGTTATTTATTGGAGCATTTTTTTAAATATATAAAGATGGAGAAAACATGAGAGCCTATTAAAAAGGGATAATTGAGCAATGTACATGTATACACAAGAATTGTGTGTGGCATCAGAAAAAGCTGAGGAAAAAATTGAGGAAAAACATGTTGAAATGATAAGATTTCCAAGGTATAATACTAAGTGAGAAATCAAGGCACAGAAGAGTTTACATAGTATGTCATTATTTGAAAAATATATATCAATTTTTTTCTGCTTTTGTATACATGAAATAGTTCTCTGTAAGAGTAAGCAGGAAATTAATAACAATGGGTTAGAGATGAAACCTTCTGGGACCTTTATGGTGTGGACTAGATCCATATATATTAAACTTTATACCCTAAAAACAAAGAAAACACATTCGTTTCCTCTAATACTTATGAAAAAAGTGACTATGGGATAGCATTTAAAAATAGTAAAAATTTATGCATATAAATTATTTTATGAAGCAAATATATCACATTAAAGATTTAAAATGAATAAAAAAGAACAGAGCAGATCAATATGCCTTATGAATATACAAGTAAACCTAAATGATATATTATTAGAGGGAATTTAACATTGTGTCAAAAGAATACATATTCCTGACCAAGTGGGATTATTACAGGGGTGCAACAATACTGTCCTGCATCAATACATTAAATGGGAGAAATGATAAGCAGCTCTACAAGTGTTGACAAAGCATTTAAATTTTTTATATGAACTTTTGATTGAAAAAATGAACCACTTGTAAAAGAATGAAACTCGACCAATTTCTAACACCATACACAAAAATAAACTCAAAATGGATTAAAGATCTAAACGTAAGACCAGAAACTATAAAAATCCTAGAGGAGAACATAGGCAAAACACTCTCCAACATACATCACAGCAGGATCCTCTATGACCCACCTCCCAGAATATTGGAAATAAAAGCAAAAATAAACAAATGGGACCTAATTAAACTTAAAAGCTTCTGCACATCAAAGGAAACTATAAGCAAGGTGAAAAGACAGCTTTCAGAATGGGAAAAAATAATAGCAAATGAAGCAACAGACAAACAACTAATCTCAAAAATATACAAGCAACTCCTACAGCTCAATTCCAGAAAAAATAAATGACCCAATCAAAAAATGGGCCAAAGAACTAAATAGACATTTCTCCAAAGAAGACATACAGATGGCTAACAAACACATGAAAAGATGCTCAACATCACTCATTATCAGAGAAATGCAAATCAAAACCACTATGAGGTACCATTTCACACCAGTCAGAATGGCTGCGATCCAAAAGTCTACAAGCAATAAATGCTGGAGAGGGTGTGGAGAAAAGGGAACCCTCTTACACTGTTGGTGGGAATGCAAACTAGTACAGCCACTATGGAGAACAGTGTGGAGATTCCTTAAAAAACTGGAAATAGAACTGCCTTATGATCCAGCAATCCCATTGCTGGGCATACACATTGAGGAAACCAGAATTGAAAGAGATACATGTACCCCAATGTTCATCGCAGCACTGTTTATAATAGCCAGGACATGGAAGCAACCTAGATGTCCATCAGCAGATGAATGGATAAGAAAGCTGTGGTACATACACACAATGGAGTATTACTCAGCCATTAAAAAGAACACATTTCAATCAGTTCTAACGAGGTGGATGAAACTGGAGCCTATTATACAGAGTGAAGTAAGCCAGAAAGAAAAACACCAATACAGTATACTAATGCATATATATGGAATTTAGAAAGGTGGTAACAATAACCCTGTGTACGAGACAGCAAAAGAGACACTGATGTATAGAACAGTCTTTTGGACTCTGTGGGAGAGGGAGAGGGTGGGATGATTTGGGAGAATGGCATTGAAATATGTATATCATATATGCAACGAGTCACCAGTCCAGGTTTGATGCACGATACTGAATGCTTGGGGCTGGTGCACTGGGACGACCCAGAGGGATGGAATGGGGAGGGATGAGGGAGGAGGGTTCAGGATGGGGAACATAAGTATACCTGTGGCAGATTCATTTTGATATACGGCAAAACAAATATAATATTGTAAAGTTAAATAAAATAAAATTAAAAGAAGAAAAAAAAATGTGGCTACCAAAAAAAAGAAAAGAAAAGAAATACACAAATATTTTAAATAAAATAGGAAAAATAATGTTTCCTAAGAAAATGGGAATTGACACATATATTATTTCAACTCTAAAGTCAATATCATGTCTAATGGAAAAACACAGATTGCTTCCATGACAATCATGCCACAACTCACTCACTGTTCTGTCTCATGACTGATAATTTTTTTAAAGAATTTTATTTATGGATAGGTAAAACACATAATTGTATGGTAATTTGAACATTAATTCCAAAACCTCAAAATAATGAAAAGTACGTTTCC
Source organism: Bubalus bubalis (assembly GCF_019923935.1). Lineage (NCBI taxonomy): Eukaryota > Metazoa > Chordata > Mammalia > Artiodactyla > Bovidae > Bubalus > Bubalus bubalis. The sequence goes on along the minus strand of NC_059168.1, from coordinate 65,048,074 downwards.
TGGTTCCCTTTCCTAATGGCTAGCACTCATACCAGTTTCTTACATGCCATTCACATAATATCCAGGACACCACCAAGACTTCAGTATCACCATTATTTTCACTGTTCTTGAGGTCCTAACCATTTTAGTGAGGAAGGAAGACAGAAGTAAAAATATTTAAATTGGAAAATAGAAGGCAAAATTGTTATTTTTCATGCTATGATTGTACACACAGAAAATCCCCAAACCTTAGCTGAATGATATATTACAGGCAATAAGGTAATGTATAAATGTGGATGAGTGCAAAACTAAGTCCAAAATCCAGGACCTTCCTATACAGAAATAGCCACAAATTATCCCAACTACAATAGCAAACTAGTAACAATAAAAGATATAAGGAAAAAACAAGATATATTATATATAATACTAAAATCTATAAAAGGACAAGCATTAAAATAACACTGAGAAGCAAAATAAAGCTTTTAATATTTTAAAAAATAGATTTATTCAATAATTTATGTCAAGGCTACTGAAAATCCATTTAAAAGTATTGAACCTCTAATTTATATCATATGTGAAACAAATGCCAAGTGGGTCAAATGTTTTATCATATTACAGAGGTAATAAAAAGAAAACATGGAAGATTTAAAAATCCTGGTTAAAAAATATATAAAGTATATATCATGGCAATGTGATAAATTCTTATCTATATAAAGAGCTCCTATTATCCAATAAGGAAAAAACAAACCATTAGAAAACTAGAAAATGAGTATGAGCAGATAATCATTAAAAAAGTGGAAATACTTATTCTTTAAAATATACAATGATAATCCCACTCATAATAAGAGAAACACAAAATGTAAGATAGAATTTTTTTTTCACCTAAAAGTTTGACAAAGATTTGAATGATCAATTGTACAGTGTATGAGTTTGGTAAAAGTAGTATTCTCATACAAGGCTGGTGAAAATATGCTTTGGCACAATCTCTATATGGTAGAATACAATCTGTCAAAAATCTACAAAATTTAAAATGTTTGTTTTCTTCAACCCTGCAATTTGACTAGTAGGAACTTATCCTGTATATATGTATATATGTTAATGTATCTACATATACATATATATAAATGATTGGTGCTACATTGTTGTTAACAAAAATATTTGCAAAAATTAAAACTAAAAACAATGAAAATCTCCAATACTAAAGACATCAATGTAATAAATTATGGCAAGTTTAAATGATATAAAACTCTCCAAGTGTAAACAAAAATGAGTTAATTACAGGTACCGAAATGAAAGTATTTCCTAGATAAAATATTAGGTTAAAACAAAGTATAAAAATTGAATATAACTATCATTGGGTAAACAAACACATAATATGTACAAAAGTATATGAGTGGAGTTGGCAGAAAATATGTGAATGGCACATAATAAACTGTTATAAGTGCTAGCCATTAGGAAAGGGAACCAGGAAACGCACTTTTCATTATTTTGAGGTTTTGGAATTAATGTTCAAATTACCATACAATAATGTGTTTTGCCTACCCATAAATAAAATTCTTTAAAAAAATTATCAGTCATGAGACAGAACAGTGAGTAAGTTGTGGCATGATTGTCATGGAAGCAATCGGTTCATTCCATTCTTACTTTAGTTGAGTTAGTTTGTACTGGGAGCATTTAATGTTCACTTCAAATATATTCTTGGAGAAGGCAACGGCACCCCACTCCAGTACTCTTGCTTGGAAAATCCCATGGACGGAGGAGCCTGTTAGGTTGCAATCCATGGGGTCGCTAAGAGTCGGACACGACTGAGTGACTTCACTTTCATGCATTGGAGAAGGAAATGGCAGCCCACTCCAATGTTCTTGCCAAGAGAATCCCAGGGACGGGGGAGCCTGGTGGGCTGCCGTCTATGGGGTCGCACAGAGTCGGACACGACTGAAGTGACTTAGCATAGCATAGCATAGCATCAAATATACTCTAAGTATTACGTTATAACCCAATTTTGAAAGGAAAGATGATTGTAAAAGCAAAACAAAAATAGACACAAGACAATTAAGACAAAACTAGTAGAAATCAATGAATCCTTTGAAATGGCATATAGGATTTCCCAAAAGGTAGTTTGGTGTGACTGACATAAATTTCACAAAGTACAATAACTTAAGTACTCAATAACAATTTAACAAAAGCTTCTCATTGATATTCAAGAAAAGTTATTTAACTTTTGCATATACCAGAGTAGTTCTCAATATGTCTTGATATCATACTGCCTTAAGCTGCTAAAGAAGTCAAGACTTCCAGAATGAGATATGAAGAGCAGACTGTCATCCATGCATACAAACACTGGTGATAGACAGTGATGTTGAAGATTATTAGAAAGGTATATCCACCAACTTAAACCATGCTACTGAAGAATTACTATGCAACTTTTTTGGGGGGGAAAAGTACATGTTTTCTGAGCCTTTTTGGCCAGATAGTTACAGATCTCTGATTCCTCCACACTCCCTGGTCTTCTGTGTTTGTGTGTATTAGTCTGTAGCCTGCCAAGCTCCTCTGTCCATGGAATTCTCCAGGTAAGAATGCTGGGAGGGTTACCATTTCCTCCTCCTGGGGATTTTCCTGACCCAGGTATTGAACCCAGTTTCCTGCATTGCAGGCAGATTCTTTACTATCTGAACCACCAGGAAAGTCTGTCTCCTGTACCTTTGGGAAAGAACTATGGTCTCTAATTCTCTCTTTAAGCATCCGTCGTGTGCATTTATTCTAACATTGCTTGAATCCTTCTTTCATTTTCTTATCAGTCCCTTGATTCAATCCATGTTCTGACCCATACCTACTGCTTCTATATCACCTTACAGGTAGAGAATAGGCTTCCAAACCTTATTAATTCAGTTTACAGAAAACCAGAGCATCTTATTCAACATTACAAATAAAAGGAAAAGATATTAGTGATAACTGTGTTACAGATACAGTCAGAATAAGATTGGGCCAACAAAGAGCAAAAATAGACATGGGGAGGAGAAACAATTGTGAAATACACACACACACACAAGAATACTCAGGGAAGGACTACTTATCAATCCTGCCTCCTTAGATGATATTTATTAATCACCAAAAATAATCTACTATTGGATATTCATTTTTGTCAACTCTTCCACAGGTACTTATACCCATTCTCATTTTCTAATAACTCCCCCCCACCCTCCGCCAAGAAAAAGATGTGCATTGGAATCAGAATCACCACCTGAAGTTCTTCATTGTTTTACTACATCGAATAAATCCAGGTGTTCCAACAAGGTTGTTTCTGCACCTTTCAACCCCACAGGACCTCAAATTCCCTGTAAGTAGAACTTCCTATTTAATTCTGCTTCAGTTTCTTAGCATAGCACACCCTCATTTAGGTAAATAGCTTAATACACAGGTCTGTCATGTTACTGTAAATTAAGAATCCTTTTCAACTTTATGTAACATCTCTGCCTAATGAGCATTTATTTCCTGTGTACAATATCATAGTTTGAGGGGAAAAAAAAAACCTAAAAAAATTCCTAAACCTGGGAGTTTCCTAATATTGCAATTTTTGATACTATATTTCAAAAACAAAAAGGAAAATTGCCTGCCAGTTTTTATTTGAATGTTGGATCCTATCTTTTCATGGAGATGTTTCAAATGGTTCCTTGAAGGTAAAAAAGATGATCTTATTAACTATTTCCATTATGGAGTGATTAAAATCAGGGAAAGTGAGAACTAGACTCTCTCTACTGGACTCCAGACCCGAGGTTACACTGTTTACAAGGCATTTTCACCTTGTTGCCCCCCAAGGGTTCTGACTCTATAGGGATTCCTCAGAAACCAGCTCGTTTTCCTGTCAGATTTCATTTAAAGACTGACATCCGTCTAGTAGTTTTCCCTGATGGTTCAGATGGTAAAGAATCTGCCCTCAGTGTAAGAGGCCTGGGTGCAACCAGGGAAGATCCCCTGGAGAAGGGAATGGCAACCCACTCCAGGATTCTTGCCTGGAGAATTCCATGGACAGAGGAGCCTGATAGGCTATAGTCCATGGTGTCACAAAGAGTCGGACACAACTGAGTGACTAACACTTACTTCACATCCATCTAGTAACTCTCCTGGTCTTTTTTTACTCTTTCCTCTCTCTTTCCTGATAAATTCAGTAAAAATCATCAGTCTTATTTGAAAAATAGTACGACATGCAGATTCACACCCAACACACATCCACCCCACCACACATACATACCTCTGTCTCTTTCCAATGAGATAGTCATAGTCAGCCCATCAGCTCTCAGCTTAATTTGTCATTTAGTTTCCTTCCCAGACTCCAGCCTTGCCCCCTCCAAATTATTCCCTTCATTGAAACAGCTGTCTTTCTTTCTGAATACATCCTTGTAATAAAAATAAAGCAGTGTTTTATTTTTAAATAAAGTTTTAAATAAAATAAATAAAGTTTTCTATTTGAAATCTGATCACATTAACTCCCCTGCTTAAAATCTCTAATACAATACATTGTCTTCAAGAGTTGAGTGAAAACTCTTGCAGTGCTAAGGCTGTTCCTGAACACACCGTAGCTTACATCCCAGCCTCGTGTTTTATCCCTTGAGTCCCCTGGCTCCAACCCTTTGCATATGCAGTTACTCCTGTTCAACTGTTAGTAAATACTCAAGTCTCATCTTGGATTTTGTATCTCCCCATGGCTCTTCCAGCCCCCCACAGGCTCACATCTCTTCCAAGATGGGGTCACTGGGTCAAGGTCCCACCTATGTGGTCCTGTAATCGCTTATGTTTACTTGGATCATCTGAGGTATTACCTGCATTACAAATTTCCTCTTTCTTACTCTAATCACTCAGCAAATAATGAACAACTTGAACATAAAAAATATCCACAAACTCAGCAGAATTCTTAGCTTATAGCAGGAATTTCAAAAGTATCTGTGAATGATTAAGTGATGAATGAATGAATCTCAATGCCATAGGCTCTAAATTTGAATCAGTATCCCAAGACAAGCTCATGTCCCAAACAAGAAGCCTGGATTTCCTAGAGAGTTAGAAACCCAGAATAACAATAATCTCCTTCTCATCGATAACCACAATCTTTAGGGGCAACTTACTGAGGAAAATATTTCTTCACTGATGTCATAGGGCTTAGTGGGCAGTGACACTCAATGACTCGTAAGCCTCATCCTAGGAGCTTCACTTAATATCCCTGGAAATGCAATGCCACAGGTCTGTGTGTAATGAACAGAAAGCTACCGATGGGTTTCCCTGTCAAAAGGCTTGTTTCCAGTAAAGACAAGAAAGGATGAAGGGGCATTTCTCTCCTTCCTTATTTCCTTGCATTTTATTCTTCCTTCATTTCCTCATAGAGTTAGGGTTTAAGGACACACATGCCTGTATGTGCACACACATACCTACACACATGCTTACAGGTTACCAGTTGCACACTGGCAACCTCTGGTCATAGAGGAGTAAAACACACACATGCAGTGTTTCACAGTATTTAAGGTAGGCTCCCAGTTGCATTGCATATTTACTCACCAGCATCTCACCATTGAGTACCTAGGTATATTTAATTTGTTAGTGTTATTTTCCATCTGAAATTAAAACAGTGGCATTAGTCAAAGATAAAAAAGGACTTAGAACACAGATGTATACAGCAGAGCATCATAGAATCACCTAGTCTCAGCTCACCCCATTGATGCAAGTTTAGGAAAGTGCTCCGAGGCTCAGAAATGTTCTGAGCATCTGTCTGCTTGATTTTGTATCAGGGAAATGAATAAGATTAGAAAGGAAGAAAAATCATTTGGTCTTAAGAGCTGATTCACCTCTTTAAAAAAAAAAAGAAAAGAAAACAGAATTCAGCCTCAGGCCAGTCTGAAGTGGGGACATCAAGTTTATTGACGTTGTTCATTGGTGGAAGGACTGGAATGGACTTGAGAGGGTGTTTGTCTCCTCCTTTTCTTAGGGCAGCTGCAACCCCTAACAGTTGCACCCATAATAGGATGATATATTTTCAGTCAATGATGTGTGTGGTTTTCCTCTCCTCCACCCCCAGCTATTAAAGCTGTATTCAGTGGGAGACACATAGTAATTTGCTGAAAATCACGATTTGCTAAGAAACTCACAAAACCCCAAGAGCCCATTATATTATCAGAAGTGACAAGAAAATAAATGTTTTTGACAAGGGAGTGTTCCTATCTGGGGAAGATGGCTGCAACATTGGTGATTATTCAGCAAATCAAACTTATTTAAACACACTGTCTCTGATACTTAATAAATGTTATAGTGTGGCTTTTTGTGGCTAATAAAAGTTGGTTTACATTCCACGCCATGCCTTCTACGATTCGCCTCCCTGGGCTCACTTCAAGTGCATTAAGAGGCAGCAAGCAAGATGAGGGCGATTTGCTGTGAAACTTAAATAATTCATCTATGCACCACTGCTTTCCGACTGTGTTTTTATAAATGCTGTAATGAGACAAGCTGTGAAATGTTCTACATGGGGAAAAAGGCACGGAAGACCCTGAAAGAAAACCCCCTTTCCAAGCCTTATGTCTTTGAGATGCAGGGCAAAAGCAAGGGAATCATCCCTTACAGAAATGCTTATGTTATTTACCTACTTCTCATAGGTAGAGCATCAACTAGCTATCATTTATACTTTTCCATTAACTAGAATTAAAGTTATGCCATATAGGAGAGTCTTAGTTCCTGAGCTACTTTGTAAAATTGATATGTCTAATCAAATTCCCAAAAGGATATTTGGGGGAAAAGATTTCACACACAAACACACACACTCACACACACACACAGAATTGTTTGTCTGAAAAAATAACTGGACAAAAATATCCCATAAACATTCGAATATAAAAAGTGATATGCACTTAAACTGTTAGATAATCAAACATATAGTAAAGGAATGATATTTAAAAGAGTATGGTCCTAATCACAGAGTAAACAATCAATGAAACAGTCTAAAAAGGAATAGGTGAACAAGAAAAAATAGCCTAGAAACAAATGGAGAATCTATATAATTCAATTTACAATAAATGTAGCACCGTACATCAATGAAAAAAGAATATATAATACATTTTCAAAAAAGTCACTAGGAACTGTTATTACACAATTCCTAATTACTTATTTGGAAAAAGAAATTGTATTCAAAGAATTTATCAACTGAAATTCCAGAGTTATGACATTTATCACAAGTGATATTGAAAAAAATCTATAAACTATATATAAAAGATCTAGGAAAATTATAATTGAACATTTATCTTATGATCTTTGGAGGGAAGATCATTCTAAATATAATAAAATCTAAAAATAAAGAGATTATTATATTTTGTTACTGAGAAATATAAAAGTAGACATCTGTACAAAAGAACACTTAACGAAATTAAAAGAAAAATAACAAATTTTAAAAATATCTCAAGTGTATAAGAAAGAGGAGCTTCCCAGGTGGCACTAGTGGTAAAGAAACTGCCTGCCAATGCAAGAGACGTGAGAGACACGGATTCAATCTCTGGGTTAAGAAGATCCCCTGGGAGAGGGCATGGCAACCCACTCCACTATTCTTGCCTGGCGAATCCCATGGCTGGAGGAGCCTGGCAGGCTACAGGTCATAGGGTTGCAAAAGCCAGACATGACCGAAGCAACAGCATCACATAGGAAAAGGGGTTAGTTAATATCACTATTAACTACATAGGTTTCTTACATATCAAAAAGAAATAAATATTTTTTAAAATGAGTAAGTTATATGATTAAAAAGCCTGAAAACATGATAAATATAAAATAACAAAAGACCCCTTGTTTTTGTTTGTTTTTACTTGTCACAATATCAGAGATAAAAGGTTCTGCTAATGATGAAGGAATTGGGAAAAAGTCATTCTCCTAAACTGTTGATAAGAGTATTAATTGGTTCATTTTTTTCTAGTGGGAATACTCAGCAATAACCATGTATTACAAAATGTTTAAAGATACATCTTTGAGGCTGAAATTTCTCTTCTAGGAATTTGTACAAGAAATGATATTTTCAGTGTTGTTAGTTGCTCAGTCGTGTCTGACTCTTTGTGACCCCACTGACTATAGCCCGCCAGGCTCCTCTGTCCATGGAATTCTCCAGGCAAAAATACTGGGGTGGGTAACCATTCCCTTCTCCAGGGGATCTTCCTGACCCAAGGATTGAATCTGAGTATCCCACATTGCTGGCAGATTTTTACCATCTGAGCCACCAAGACTTACAAAATGTGTAAATAAAGAAGCTCATCCCAAGGTTCTTCATAATAGCAAAAATTTGAGGAAAACAAAATTTTTTCAAAGCAGAGTAATTTACATGTTATACGCTACTATGAATAATATTCATGTCAAGCAAGCTAGTCCCTAAAGGAAAAGCATTGCTAGAGATTAAAAAGCAAACTAAAGAGAATTACTACATCTAGTCAATGTCAAAGTCACCGTGAAGAGTCAACAATGGAGATGGGCAGAAATTATAAGACCTGTGGCAGATTCGTTTTGATGTTTGGCAAAACTAATACAGTGTTTCAGGTTTAAAAATAAAATAAAATAAAAAAAAATAAAAATAAAAAGATGAACACCAAAAAAAAAAAAAAAAAAGAAAGTAGAAAACCAACCAGGGAAATCTAGTCCAAGACCTGCTAGTAGAGACTTTATTAAAAAAAGTAGTCAACAGCATTATATGCTAATGAGAGGCCAAGATAAAGGCAACAGAAAAGAACCCATTGGATTTTATATCTGAGGCATAATTGGCAACTTTGATAAGATAATTTTGAGAAAGGGCTCAGGATAAAAGCCTGTGGAGACTCAAAGTGTGAGTCTGAATCTGGAAAACCCCTGCTCTAGTGGTATTGAGGCTGGGAGATGAACCAGGAGATTGTGGGAATATGGACACTACACTAAGAAAATCTTCACTAAGGCAGTGACAGTGAGGGCCGAAGAACATGGACTGTCAAGTTTTGAGACTCATATCTGTGGTGGGAACAAAGGGATCTGATAAGTGACTAGATTATAGAGCATGAGACTGGAGGGAGCCAAGGAGAGAGACAAGCTGAATGTGTCTTTCATTTGGTTGAGAAATCTGGATAAATGAGGCAGTCAAGTCTTGAATACATGAGGTAGGATAGTTTTGGGGAAAAAAACAATGACTTCTATTTTGGATATGAGATGTAAGAGATGACTATGTGTAATATTCTATAAGAAATACCTACAAGTCCCTTGGATTTATGGATCTTGAACTTACAAGAAAGATCAAGATGAAAATATAGATTTGTGACTAATCTACACACAGAAGGATAAATTCATACAACAAAAATAATATAGTTGGATGAAGTAATATAGTTGTTATATAGAATATAAGAGAAGTAATATAGTTGGATTGTTGGATGGCATCACCAACTGGATGGACATGAGTTTGCGCAAGCTCTGGGAGTTGGTGATGCATAGGGAAGCCTGATGTGCTGCAGTCCATAGGGTCGCAAAGAGTCGGACGCTACTAAGCGACTGAACTGAACTGAAAGTAATATAGTAATAGTATATACGAAAGTTCTTAGAGCTAAAACAGAAGAGATTGCAACAGAAAGACTGAAAGATCAAGGCATGAAAACATGATGGTAAAGAACCAGGGAAGAAGATACAATGCAGTAAATAAAGAATCCAATTCCTTATGAAAGAGATATTTTTTTTTCTTACACAGATAAAAGCCTGAAAATCTTCTGTCTTCTTTCAAGCCAGGATGAAAATATTTGCAAGGAAAGTGGAAAAATTCTGGCTGGAAAGTCCTCCTACACATCCAAAGTCCATAGCTATAAATGAACTGCAAGATAGGGCCAGACTTGCATTTTGTAAACAAGAAGAAATCTTTCTCAGACAAAAAAAATAAACTTGCGTTTGGCTCTACAAAAATATTCATAAGTTTGATAAATTAACTTTTTTTCCCTACTCCAGGGTATCTAGCTTTCTCTGCTTTTGTATTTTGCCTCTGAATAGAGCTTCACATGAAAAATCTTCTACAACCCACTTTACTCACTTCTCTTGAGCCCTTAGGTCCTCTCTCTCTCCTCTTCTCTTCCCAAAAACAGATTGGCATGTGTTTTGTTTATTTGTTTTTCTTTGCTTTGCTCCTCTAATGGAGGAAAACTGGTTTGGTGAAACTAGATATCAGGTCCATTTTGATGGGCTTATATTATTTTGTATGGGCTGCCACCACAAACCACCATAGACTGGATGGCCTAATATTGGAAATTTGTTTTCTCACAATTCTGGGGGCTATAAGTACATGATCAAGGTCCAACAAAGCTGTTTTCTGATGAGAACTCCCTTTCAGGCTATGACCTCACGTGGCTTTTCCTCTGTGGCACGTGAAAGGAAGAAGAGCAAGTTGGGGGGAGGAGAGAACTCTCTGGTGTCTCCTCTTAGGACACTAATCCATTAGATCAAGGCTCCACCCATACAACCTCCTTTAATTTACTTACCTCCTACAAGTCATATCTCCAAATATTGCATTGGGGGTTAGAGCTTCAAAATATAAATTGGGGGGAGGGGCACAATTCAATCCATACCAGGGCTTATCTTACTGAGATAATTCGAAAGGCAGAACAAAGCAGAGCCAAATGACAGTGGGCTTTGAATACCTGTTTAAGCTAGTAAAAGAGTTCTAGAGAATCTCATGAGAACTGAAGATTGCTGGTTCTTTTCTTGATATTCAACAGCGTTGATCTCTGTAAACATTCTAAAATTACAATATCCATTTTTTCAGCTAATGTAAATAACCATTTATGATTTATTGATACAAATAATATGTAAGTTTATGTAAAGGTGACTATCTCTTCATCATAGTGAGCTCTAAATAATAACATGGAACCATTGTAAGGAATATTTACATGGAAAGGATGCAAGAGTAACAGTTTAAACTATAAAGCCACTTGAAAATTGGAGGATTATCTCCAATTTGTGGAGGATTATCTTGGCAGGCTCTTGGAGTTTATGGCTCATCTCCAGAGAAGATCCCAGAGAACCATTTAATAATAACTTTCTGAACACCCTGTCCTTGGGAAGGTGGAGGTGATTGGGCTGTGGTGGGAGGTTCAATAGGACAGATGAAATTGACCATGGCCATAGCCCTCACCTTGCTACTTGAATTTTGTCCCTATCACATCCTTTGACATTGGTGATTAACCCCAAGAAGGAGAGGAAGGACACAAAAAACTGAAAGAAGTAAACAGTGAAATATACTTGCCTCTGTGAGTACTAAAGAGGCTGAAAGCACACAGCTTGCCTGTTTGAACTTCACCAATAAAGATGAAACACCAGTGTGAAGAGGATTTTTCTCTTTGCTTCCATTCAGCAGCTATAGGAAGAGGTCCAGTGATAGTATACCAGTGTTGCTGAGGTTATGAGAAAAATAAGATGCATCCACAGCCACCCCTGTCAGACGGTGGCAGAGGCCAGGAGAGGCAGCAATGAAGGGAGACCCAATGAAGTCTTCCCCAGGAAGACTTGGGCGAGATCTCAGGAGTGCTTGGAGACAAAGGGAGCAATGAATATAGCTAAGCTCCTTACTGTCCCCCGTGGGCTGTGTGCCTGCCACTACTGCTAACATGTCACAGAGTTTCCCATTTCCTTAAGGTGGTGAGGGCAGGGATGTAAAGACTACAGTTGCTTGTGAGTCTTCTGTGTATATGACTGCAGGGCTGGTGCTATGGAAGGGCATACATCTCAAGAAGGAAGGCTACAGCAATTTAATTGTCCATCCACAGTGCCTGAAGAGTACACCATATAGCCATAGTAGCCATGGCAGGAAGATTAGTGAGCAAGCCTTTGATGGCTCAAGATAGTCAATGGTGGTGATAATGTGACTCTCGAAGGCCACAGGAAGGGAGAAGGGTGTGATTCAGCAGCTGAGGCATGAAAAGGTCCTGTTATGAATATGAATGTAATAATCTTTACACGTGTGTGTCACTCACTCTACACACACATAAACACACATTCACACGTGTAAAGTTACACTCTTTTCTCTTTTAGAATTTTTAATTGATATGTAATTGACAAATAATGTTGTTTTATTAATAGGTTTAGGTGTACAACAGAGTGATTTGAAATGGGAAGGAAATTTTTAAAAAGGGGGGTATAAGTATACATATAGTTGATTCACTTTGCTGTACTATAGAAATTAATATAACATTGTAAAGCAAGTATATTCCAATACAATTAAAAAAAAAAAAACCTCATGATACAAAAAATTTGCAACTGTGTGTGGTGATACACCTTAACTAAACTTATTGTAGCAATCATTTTGTGTATGTGTGTTTGTGTGAGTGTGTTTGTGTGTGTTTGTGTGTGTTAGCCACTCAGTCGTGTCTGACTCTCTGCAACCCCATGGACTGTAGCTCACCAGGCTCCTCTGTCTATCAAAATCTCCAGGCAAGAATACTGGAGTGGGTAGCCATTCTGTTCTCCAGGGGAATCTTCCCGATCCAGGGACTGAACCCAAATCTCCCAGAATGCAGATGGATTCTTTACTGTCTGAGCCATCAGGTAAGCCCAATCATTTTGTACCCTAATTCTTTTAACTACATGTCTCACCTGTCCACTCACCCCCCACTCCAGTCAACACACCCACAAACTGTGGTTGTAAATCACATTGCTCCTTCTTGGTTAACTTGGATTTTCATTTCAGCCTTACTTCACTTGCAAGTTGACGTTCAAGTGATCGACCTTCTCTCACTTCAACAGAAGAATATACGTTTTGCAGATAAAACCTTGATGAAAGCTTCCAAGTCAGGATTCAGTTTGGTTTCCAGTGTGGGAAAATGAGTGAGCTTCTGTGGTTTCTTCCTGAGCCTGATGGGGAAAAATACAATAGAAAATAAACATATAGACATCTCTCAGGGCACCCGTCTAAAAATGTCCCAGTTGGAGCCCAGCCTGAAAGCTGCATCAGCTGTTTTACCTCAACTTTTTGCCCTTTTCCCAACATGCACATATTTATAACCTGGGTTTCCCAAACATTACTCTATATTTCCGCCATCTGGTTTATGGATTTTTTTTAACATGCTACAGGCTGCCAAACGGTAAAGCTAGTAAGATTCTTGTTGGAGAGAAAGCAGCTCTGGCAGAGTGTTGTAAAATAACATCACATTAGCTACTTGGAAGCAGTAGCAGAGCTCCAGAGATTCAGGAACTCTGGAAGACTTGGAGAGGGTTTAATGAGGAGGCGACTGGATCACTTATATGTTTTGGCAGAATATAAAAATATTCTCCTCCATAAGTATACAAAGATACAGAGACTCTTAGTTACCAAAGAGTAAAAGGTGAAATGCTATAGATTTGCCATCATTTGATGACTGTGTCTCTACCATAGAGCAATGATATGCTGGATGACCCTAGAGATGATCATACTAAGTAAGACAGACAAAGACAAATATCATATGTGGATTATATGTGGAATCTAAAAAAAAAAAGATACAAACGAACTTACTTACAAAACAAAAAGGGACTCACAGTCATAGAAAACAAACCTATGGTTACCAAAAGAAGGGTGGTGGAAGGGATAAATTAGGAACATGGGGTTAACAGATGCATACCATTTCGTGTAAAATAGATACTCACCAAGGACCTGCATTATAGCACAGGGAACCATACTCAATATTTTACAATAACCTACATGGGAAAAGAATATAAATCTGAATATATATATATATATATATTCAAATATATATATATATTCAAATATATATATACATATATATATAAATCACCTATACAGTTGAAACCAGCACAACATATTAAATCAACTATACCTCAATAAAAATAAATAAATAATTTTAAAAAAGAAAAATGATGTGGCTTCATTTATGCAGAGACCCAGCTATTGTGTTTTTGTTGCTTCCACTTGTGCCATGAAATAGCATCACGGCAGTGTTAAAACAGGCCTCCCTTGTTCAATGGAAGGTCCTGTAAAGTTCACGTCACAGCAGCATTTTTGTTAAGTGAATCCTGTTTCACTGTTCAATTCCATTATAAATGTCAGAGCTTCAGTCTACGGGAAAGCAGCTGGCCCCGAGTAGAATGAAATCACAGGTCAGAATGTGGAAAATATCTTCAAAACACGTATTTAAAGGAACAAATCATATCTGGAAAAAATGATCATTCAAGATATGTTTAAAAGTATTCTGCACTCAAATAATAACATAGAAATAAAAATACAGGGTTGAGAAATCCTGGCAGCTTTCTCTTCTGCCTCAGTCTGAACTTCTACATTGCAGTTAATGTTAAGAAAGCAATTCCTAATGATCAGAACATTTGGCTAAGGATGGTTTTTTGTTTTAATCGACTTTAATTACCTTAAGGTTTTTGACTTGATAGTCTAGGTAAATTTTTTTTTTTTTTTGCAGGGGGTTGACGATGAGGTGGAATACACCTTTTCTGGACTTTTGTGTTCTCTCTCCAATTATCTCTATCTGAATCCTTATACTAGGGCAACAAAGAGGACAGTGTGAAATATAGTCCCCAAAGTGTGCATTTCTTGTTTCCCTGGGGTGTGCTGTGCTGGTGTTTGCAGAAACAGATGTTATTTAGCAAATGACTTTATGGCTTTGAAAAGGTCATAACTGTTTGTATATTTTGTGATTGTTTTGGACCAAATTGCTTTATTTAGCTGCTAATATTTTTCTCATTTGGGGCCGTTAGCGTATCAAGTGGCGTTTTTCTTTTTTTTTCAATTTGGCTGTGCCAGGTCTTAGTTTTGGCATATGGGATCTAGTTTCCTGACCAGGGATCAAACCCAGGCCCCCTGCATTAGTAGCAGAGAGTCTTAACCATTGGACCACCAGGGAAGGGCCTCAAGTGGTGTTTTTTGAGTTTAGAAAGATTTTGCACACTGATTCCACAGACGTATTCATTTACTCATCCATTCATTCACTTATTTTTTAACACAAGGTCAGATACAAGGTCACTACTCTAAAGATGCCCATAAAGCCCAGATAAGACTGAACATCTCTAAAATGTTGAGCACAGTATTACAGTTTGTCATTTAATCACATTCCTAAAAATATAGGGATTATTATTCCCATTTTGGAAATGTATAAGGTTCAGAGTGGGCGTGTAATTTGCCCAGGCTTACGCTTCGGAGAAGGCAATGGCACCCCACCCCAGTACTCTTGCCTGGAAAATCCCATGGGCAGAGGAGCCTGCTAGGCTGCAGTCCATGGCATTGCTAAGAGTCCGACACAACTGAGCGACATCACTTTCATTTTTCTCTTTCATGCATTGGAGAAGGAAATGGCAACCTACTCCAGTGTTCTTGCCTGGAGAATCCCAGGGACGGGGGAGTCTGGTTGGCTGCCGTCTATGGGGTCGCACAGAGTCAGACACAACTGAAGTGACTTAGCAGTAGCAGCATCGTGCTAGTACTAAGTGACAGAGCCCATATTTCAACTTGGGGTCTCTAATATAAAACTCCACAGCTTCCATTACAATGCCCTATTGTTTAAGAATGTTTACCAGTTTAAGAATGAGATCATCAAATTATAATGAAGAAATGGGGTCCTTAAGTTTTGAAACCATAACTGTTTCATATGCTGTTATGGGAACACATAAACATATGCTGTTCCCAGCATGATGACATGTTTTAATTTAAGAATTCAAGAATTCCTTAAATTTTGGAGTCTGGGAGAAAACTGGAGAGCAATACCTGTACTAATTAAAATAAATGTCTTGATAACATATTTACTGAGAGTTGGAGATCTTCTTGACATTAGTTGTAGGGGATAAAATCTACCATCCAGGGATCCATCACGTTGCTGCCATCTGCACATATTTGAAGAGGAAGGGGAAGATGGAAGGGAGGTGGCCAGGCTAAAATCTCCTTGGGGACAGTCTCAGTGCAGGGGAAATAGGTGGTGGGAATGAAACATTTCAAAGGATTCTCTTGCTTCTGCTTTGTTCTTCATCAGGACCAATTCTAGCCCTCATACATTAAAGGAGAGAAAAGAGAGAAATTCAACAGGAAGAAGGAAAGAGAAGGAAGAAATGTTAGTGAAAAATAGGGTAGGCAAACTCATAGGAAAGTTTTCCTATGAATTCAGAAATACCAAAATGAAGTAAAGTCCTCCAAAAATGTCAGGATTATGATTTTATATTTATTAAATGAATTTCAAAGTCCTGGGGGTGGGACATTTCCTCCCTAACATGAGTAACATAGGTGCAGAAGTACATAAGGTACAGAGGCTCTTCAATGGATCGATGTGCTACACTTGAAACGGCCTCTGCTATCATCAGAATCAACAGGGCATTCAAACACAGTTAAATGGTACACTGACGTCAACAATTTAAAAACATATTTTTGAAAACTTGTATTGAAATGTATTTGACATACAACATTGAGTAAATTTACAGTGTACAACACCTTATATGTAATATGGATAGCATTTATATATTATAATATTATTATCATTGTAGGGATAACTAGCATCTCTACCACATTATGTAACAATCCTTCTTTTTTAGTGGTTGGAATAATGAATAGTAGTCTCTTAGCAAGTTTGATGATTGTAATATAATATTTTTGTCTATATTCACAATATTGTGCATTAGCTCTCTATGGATAATTTACCACTGGTTGCAAGTTTGTACCCTTAAACAACATCTCTAATATTCCCCATCCTCTATCCCCTGGCAACTATCATTTACCCTCTGTTTTCACAAGTTTGGCATTTTTAGGTTCTACATATAGATGATATCATCTAGTTCTTGTCTTTCTCTGTCTAACTTCAACTCTTTTACCTTAGAAAACTCTGGTTGACTCTTCAGGGACTCCCTTAGAGTGTACCTCAAGTCTCTGATTGGATCTGTGGTCTCTAACATACATAAGAAAGACAATGCCAAAGAATGCTCAAACTACTGCACAATTGCACTCATCTCACACGCTAGTAAAGTAATGCTCAAAATTCTCCAAGCCAGGCTTCAGCAATATGTGAACTGTGAACTTCCTGATATTCAAGCTGGTTTTAGAAAAGGCAGAGGAACCAGAGATCAAATTGCCAACATCCACTGGCTAATTGGAAAAGCAAGAAAGTTCCAGAAAAACATCTATTTCTGCTTTATTGACTATGCTAAAGCCTTTGACTCTGTGGATCAAAATAAACTGTGGAAAATTCTGAAAGAGATGGGAATACCACCCACCTAACCTGCCTCATGAGAAACCTGTGTGCAGGTCAGGAAACAACAGTTAGAACTGGACATGGAACAACAGACTGGCTCCAAATAGGAAAAGGAGTACGTCAAGGCTGTATATTGTCACCCTGCTTATTTAACTTGTATGCAGAGTACATCATGCAAAGTCCTGGGCTGGATGAAGCACAAGCTGGAATCAAGATTGCTGGGAGAAATATAAATAGCCTCAGATGTGCAGATGACACCACCCTTATGGCAAAAAGTAAAGAACTAAAGAGCCTCAGATGTGCAGATGACACCACCCTTATGGCAAAAAGTAAAGAACTAAAGAGCCTCTTGATGAAAGTGAAAGAAGAGAGTGAAAAAGTTGGCTTAAAGCTCAACATTCAGAAAACTAAGATCATGGCATCTGGTCCCATCACTTCATAGCAAATAGATGGAGAAACAGTGGAAACAGTGTCAGACTTTATTTTTCTATGCTCCAAAATCACTGCAAATGGTGATTGCAGCCATGAAATTAACAGACGCTTACTCCTTGGAGGGAAAGTTATGACTGACCTAGAGAGCATATTAAAAAGCAGAGACATTACTTTTCCAACAAAGGTCTGTCTAGTCAAGGCTATGTTTTTTCCAGTAGTCATGTATGGATGTGAGAGCTGGACTATAAAGAAAGCTGAGCACTGAAGAATTGATGCTTTTGAACTGTGATGTTGGAGAAGACTCTTGAGAGTCCCTTGGACTGCAAGGGGGTCCATCCAGTCCATTCTAAAGGAGATCAGTCCTAGGTGTTCATTGGAAGGACTGATATTGAAGCTGAAACTCCCAATACTTTGGCCTCCTGATGCGAAGAGCTGACTCATTTGAAAAGACCCTGATGCTGGAAAGATTGAGGGCAGGAGGAGAAGGTGATGGCAGAGAATGAGATGGCTGGATGGCATCACCAACTTGATGGACATGAGTTTGCGTAAACACCAGGAGTTGGTGATGGACAGGGGGCCTGGTGTGCTGCATTCATGGGGTTGCAAAGAGTCAGACATGAGTGGGCGGCTGAACTGAACTGAACCGAACGTACATAAAGAGACTTAGGTAAATTGCTTCATTTTGGAAATCCATCTCACCATCTCACTTATTCTCAGACGTGGAAATTAATTTGATTTGATGTCTGTTCTACTGTGGAAAGGTAAAGTGAGCTAGGCAGAGGATTTGTTAGACCTTTTATAAGGAAACTTAGTAAACATGCAGCAAACTGTAAAAGAAGAAATTTCCCAAAATATTGCAAATGCATATCTATTATGATGACAAGCATTGCTGAAGAGTGAATTGATTAACTCATTTTAGGCTGGGAGATGGGGAACATTCAGAGGTAAACTGTGGAGACAGTTATTGATTTACACATAAGGCTTCTGAGAGAAGGTCATTGACATTTAGGGAGGAGATGAGAAGACAGAAGGCCAAAGACACTGTTTATCTGTTTCAGTTCAAATAAAATAGTCTTCAGTATTGTGTCCATAAAGTCTGGAGAACAGTTCTAGGCATCAGCAGAAAAAGAACTGTGTCAATCACTTTCTTCTCTGTTCTTTCTTCTCTTCTTAATCTTTTTTTTCCAATTTTATTGAGATATAATTGATATAGAGCACAATTATATATACATATAATTGATATCGGAGAAGGCAATGGCACCCCACTCCAGTACTCTTGCCTGGAAAATGCCATGGGCAGAGGAGCCTGGTAGGCTACAGTCCATGGGGTCGCAAAGAGTCGGACATGACTGAGCAACTTCACTTTCACTTTTCACTTTCATGCATTGGAGAAGGAAATGGCAACCCACTCCAGTGTTCTTGCCTGGAGAATCCCAGGGACGGGGGAACCTGGTTGGCTGCCATCTATGGGGTCGCACAGAGTCGGACACGACTGAGGCGACTTGGCAGCAGCAGCAGCATAATTAACATAGAGATATAATTGATATTGAGATGTAATTGATATAATTTATATAGAGCAATTGATATATTGATATAATTATATATAGATATAATTGATATATTTATGTATTGATATATAGAGATACTGAGATATAATTGATACATATAATTGATATTGATACATATAATTGATATTGATACAAGTTCAAATTATACAGTATAATTATTTGATTTACATATATTGTGACATGATTGTCACTGTAAGTTTAGTTAACATTCATCATCTCATATACAAAAAAAAAATAGAAAAAGAAAAAAATTCCCTTGTGTTGAGAACTCTTAGAATATACTCTGTATGTATTATACAGAAATGTTAACTACAGTCATCAGATTTCACATTATATCCTAGTACTTAATTATAACTGGAATTTTTGGCCTTTTGACTACCTTCTGAGTTTTAACTTTGTACAAAATAAATACTGAATTTAGAGAAGCAGTAGGAAGGAGCTGTGAGGCACTGAGAAGCAAGATGTAGGATAACTCTGGGAAAAGTTTCTGTAGAGCAATAATAATTATCACTGAAACAGGGAGAGCCACTGTTCACCAAAAGACACGTTCTTCTTTTCTCTCTAAGTGCATAGCCACAGCTGTGTTCTTGGCCTCCCTAGCAGCTAGGTTCACCATGGGACAGAGTCCTAGGCAATGCCATGTGAGGGGAAGTGATGGAAACCACTTTCAGGCAGTTTCTGCACATGCTTTTCCAAGATTTTCAGGATGCCTAGGATGGAATACACCACAGATGCTTCAGAGAATTTGTGTTGCAAATGTTAGAGCCTTAATCAGCCTTGGGTGTTGAACTAATAAGTGTTTCCATGGATGAAGGAACATCACCACCATGAAAAAAGAACATCTGACTTATCTGTTATGTGAATAAGAAAGAATCTTCTAGTGTATTTCAGTTGTTTTACATTTCAGGTTCTGTTTGTTTCAGCAGGTATTTCCCTGCTAGTCCCTAAACACAATTTTGTTGGGTTGTATATATATATATATATATATATACACTATTGGTCAGATCAGATCAGATCTGATCAGTTGCTCAGTCGTGTCTGACTCTTTGCGACCCCATGAATCGCAGCACGCCAGGCCTCCCTGTCCATCACCAACTCCCAGAGTTCACTGAGACTCACATCCATTGAGTCAGTGACGCCATCCAGCCATCTCATCCTCTGTCGTCCCCTTCTCCTGCCCCCAATCCCTCCAAGCATCAGTCTTTTCCAATGAGTCAACTCTTGGTATGAGGTGGCCAAACTACTGGAGTTTCAGCTTCAGCATCATTCCTTCCAAAGAATACCCAGGGCTGATCTCCTTCAGAATGGACTGGTTGGATCTCCTTGCAGTCCAAGGGACTCTCAAGAGTCTTCTCCAACACCACAGTTCAAAAGCATCAATTCTTCGGCGCTCAGCCTTCTTCACAGTCCAACTCTCACATCCATACATGACCACAGGAAAAACCATAGCCTTGACTAGACGAACCTTTGTTGGCAAAGTAATGTCTCTGCTTTTCAATATGCTATCTAGGTTGGTCATAACTTTCCTTCCAAGGAGTAAACGTCTTTTAATTTCATGGCTGCAGTCACCATCTGTAGTGATTTTGGAGCCCAGAAAAATAAAATCTGACACTGTTTCCACTGTTTCCCCATCAATTTCCCATGAAGTGGTGGGACCAGATGCCATGATCTTCGTTTTCTGAATGTTGAGCTTTAAGCCAACTTTTTCACTCTCCACTTTCACTTTCACCAAGAGGCTTTTGAGTTCCTCTTCACTTTCTGCCATAAGGGTGATGTCATCTGCATATCTGAGGTTATTGATATTTCTCCCGGCAATCTTGATTCCAGCTTGTGCTTCTTTCCGTCCAGCGTTTCTCATGATGTACTCTGCATATAAGTTAAATAAACAGGGTGACAATATACAGCCTTGACGAACTCCTTTTCCTATTTGGAACCAGTCTGTTGTTCCATGTCCAGTTCTAACTGTTGCTTCCTGACCTGCATACAAATTTCTCAAGAGGCAGATCAGGAGGTCTGGTATTCCCATCTCTTTCAGAATTTTTCCACAGTTTATGGTGATCCACACAGTCAAAGGCTTTGGCATAGTCAATAAAGCAGAAATAGATGTTTTTCTGGAACTCTCTTTCTTTTTCTATGATCCAGCGGATGTTGGCAATTTGATCTCTGGTTCCTCTGCCTTTTCTAAAACCAGCTTGAACATCAGGAAGTTCACGGTTCACATATTGCTGAAGCCTGGCTTGGAGAATTTTGAGCATTACTTTACTAGCATGTGAGATGAGTGCAATTGTGCAGTAGTTCGAGCATTCTCTGGCATTGCCTTTCTTTGGGATTGGAATGAAAACTGACCTTTTCCAGTCCTGTGGCCACTGCTGAGTTTCCAAATTTGCTGGCATATTGAGTGCAGCACTTTCACAGCATCATCTTTCAGGATTTGGAATAGCTCCACTGGAATTTCATCACCTCCACTAGCTTTGTTCTTAGTGATGCTTTCTAAGGCCCACTTGACTTCACATTCCAGGATGTCTGGCTCTAGGTCAGTGAGCACACCATCGTGATTATCTGGGTCGTGAAGATCTTTTTTGTACAGTTCTTCTGTGTATTCTTGCCATCTCTTCTTAATATCTTCTGCTTCTGTTAGGTCCATACCATTTCTGTCCTTTATTGGCCCATCTTTGCATGAAATGTTCCTTTGGTATCTCTGATTTTCTTGAAGAGATCCCTAGTCTTTCCCATTCTGTTGTTTTCCTCTATTTCTTTGCATTGATCGCTGAAGAAGGCTTTCTTATCTCTTCTTGCTATTCTTTGGAACTCTGCATTCAGATGTTTATATCTTTCCTTTTCTCCTTTGCTTTTCGCTTCTCTTCTTTTCACAGCTATTTGTAAGGCCTCCCCAGACAGCCATTTTGCTTTTTTGCATTTCTTCTCTATGGGAATGGTCTTGATCCCTGTCTCCTGTACAATGTCACGAACCTCATTCCATAGTTCATCAGGCACTCTATCTATCAGATCTAGGCCCTTAAATCTATTTCTCACTTCCACTGTGTAATCATAAGGGATTTGATTTAGGTCATACCTGAATGGTCTAGTGGTTTTCCCTACTTTCTTCAATTTCAGTCTGAATTTGGCAATAAGGAGTTCATGGTCTGAGCCACAGTCAGCTCCTGGTCTTGTTTTTGCTGACTGTATAGAGCTTCTCCATCTTTGGCTGCAAATATAATCAATCTGATTTTGGTGTTGACCATCTGGTGATGTCCATGTGTAGAGTCTTCTCTTGTGTTGTTGGAAGAGGGTGTTTGTTATGACCAGTGCATTTTCTTGGCAAAACTCTATTAGTCTTTGCCCTGCTTCATTCCATATTCCAAGGCCAAATTTGCCTGTTACTCCAGGTGTTTCTTGACTTCCTACTTTTGCATTCCAGCCCCCTATAATGAAAAGGACATCTTTTTTGGGTGTTAGTTCTAAAAGATCTTGTAGGTCTTCATAGAACCATTCAACTTCAGCTTCTTCAGCATTACTGGTTGGGACATAGACTTGGATTACTGTGATATTGAATGGTTTCCCTTGATACTGTGTATAAAATAGGTAACTAGCAAGAACCTACTAAATAGCACAGGGAACTGAATTCAGTGCTCTGTGGTAACCTAACTGGGAAGGAAATTCAAAAAAAGAGGGGATATGTGCACATGTATAGTTAATTCACTTTGCTGTACAATAGAAACTAAGATATTGTAAAACTACTATATTCTGATAAAATTAAAAAAAAAAATGACACCACCATTAAGCAAAAACTAACATATGTATAACATATAATTAAATTTTATAATTTAAAAATAGGAACATTGTTAAAAGCCATTATGCAGGTCTCTAACATTTCTTTCCTGTGCCTGGACTTGTTGAGAGGAGGCCTTGCAAAGGGGAGAGGGATGGTTGCACACACTGTTCCAGGCTCCCATGCACCACAACTTCATGATCCCATGACAGTTGGGGGCGAGAGCATGAATTGTTTAGATTTCTAAAATGGATCTGGGAAATTTATGCTTTTCCTGTTGGGGAAATTCTCTTGATTTATGATCATCATGTTTATATGTACTAAATCATACTGAAGTATATGAAATATTTTGTTTTTTAATTTTGGTTGAGCGAGGTGTTGGTCATCCAAATGAATGACTATTCATGGATGGCATAAATTCCAAGCAGCATTTGCAGTGGGTGTGCATTATTTGAATGGCAGAGGCAGATTGATGGTCTCTGGATCCCGCGTGAGCATCAGGCAATGCAGCAACTGCTCAGTACAATCTCTGTCTGACCATAAACGTGAGTTGTTATGATTGTTGGTAACAGTTGTACTTTAAAACATGAAGAAGGGTAATTCTAAAATGATGATCCATGTTGTTCCCTAATCACTATTTTTAAAGGCCTCGATGCTTCTACGATGTCACTTTTAGAACCAATGTGTGCCCACGTAACTGATGGAAATGCTTTGATACCACATTAATATCTATCTGCATAGCCGTCAGAGTAAATTCATTTATTATTTAATATCTTAACTGTCGCCTGATTAAAAATAACTGTTTACTTTTCTGTTTGAAAAATAGTATTCCTAGGTTGATATTATGTTGTTTTTACATAAAAAAGAGGCCCTCTGACCTCAGTCAGTTATCGATAAGCAGATTTTACTATACTCTCAGGACAGTGTTAGGTACTAGAAGTGTGAAGAAGAAATAAGAGATGTGTATATAACATGGTTTCTACAGTCTTAAGAGGGACACACTTAACATGATAAGAATCATTTACAAACAGAAGTTGAATTTCACATTAGATTTGCTCAAGAGGACCTTGAGCATGGATCTTGAATCATGTCCCTGGTACCTTCTATCTGTGTAACACTGAACAAATTGTTTGATCCATAGGATCTCAGTTTTCCAATCTATGAGATAATTATGCTACAAACACTGTATATCAAATGAAGGAGCAGAGCATCTCCTATGGTCCTAACACCAGTCCTGGAAGAACAATAATATGGCTAAATCATCCAATTCATCCAGCAGTGGGTGAGAAGTATTCACAGACAAGGAAAGACTTAAAAAGCAGCAAATTGTAAAGAAAGACTCAAAAGAGGCAAGAAATAATGACTCCAAACCTGCAAGTGTAGGTGAGGGCCAACAAGATCTGAATAAGTAGAATTAAGAAACCAGAAGTGTGGATATTTGAACATAATTCTGTACTATGTTCTGTATCTGTTGGAGCATCTTATGTATCAGCTAGGTCTGTAGGATAAGAGAGGTATTCAGCTCACCTCTGGTTTAGAAAGACATTCGTGAATCTTCCACTGATTGCCAGTTCTTGTGAACTGAGTTACACTCTTAAGATCACTAGGTTTCACAAATGCAGTAGGAAATGGCAACCCACTCCAGTATTCTTTTTTGGAAAATTACACAGAGAGAGCATGGAGGACTACAGTCCACCGAGTCACAAAGAGTCAGACGCAACTAAAAAGAAGCATGCAGATTTCACTAAACTCTATCATTAGATTGGCTTATTTGTTTACTGTATATCTTCTCCCCCAGTGGGGTTTAAGCTCCATGAAGATAGGAACATAATGATTTTCCACTGATAATTTTTTAACTGATAAATCCTTTGTTCTGAGAACTGGAAAAGTGTAGGTGCTTGATATATACTTTAAATAAGTGAATTAATTAAATTAATGAATGAATAGATTATATAACTGGGTATCCTTTACAGGCAAATCATAATGTTTTAGTCCGAGACACCTACATAAGATGCAGGTCCCTGCCATTAAGAGATAGGCTCTATTGAGTTGAAGTCAATTATGCAATGGTTTTGCTTGCAGTTGACTTAGAGATTGGCTGAATTAAGGCAATGGTGGCCAGTAAAACAGATAAATTGGTCTTCCAGAAGTTTTGAGGGAGAAAATTCTGGGCCCTTGAGGGAAATCCATGCCCTCCTCCATGCTCTCTTTCTCTATCTCTCTGTCTCTCCTCCCCACTTCACTCATTTTCCCCATCTAAACCCTTTATGACCACAGTTATCTTGAGGCCACAAGACAAAATGAGCAGCACAAGGAGCAGAGTAGAGCTGAAAGAGTGGAGAGAAATGAATATGGTAGGCATGACATTTGACACTCCACCAATTTGCAGACCCCCAGTTCTGTGAGTCCTAGAGAGTCCTTGTTGTATAAGCCACTGGGAGCTGGTTTTTGTTACTTCAGCCAAAGCATCACAATTGTTACCACCTGTTACAATTCCTTCCAGAGAATTGAGTGAAAAATATATGTGGTCATCAAGAACCTGCCAAGTAGTCTTTCATAAGCTTTCAAAATACTCTACACTGAGAAACATTATCTAATATTTCCTCAAATAGAGGAAGACAGTAACAAAGCCCAGATTGATAGAATTAAGGATAGGACCTAAATCTTGTTACTTTTGCCAAGATGCTAAGAGAGAGAAAAAAGAACTATTGTACAGAAAAGGGAGTAGGCATGTCCTGTATTCTTTGAGGCGTAGTAACTGATGTGTGGGAGAAGGCAATGGCACCCCACTCCAGTACTCTTGCCTGGAAAATCCCATGGATGGAGGAGCCTGGTGGGCTGCAGTCCATGGGGTCGCTAAAAGTTGGGCACGACTGAGCAACTTCACTTTCACTTTTCACTTTCATGCATTGGAGAAGGAAATGGCAACCCACTCCAGTGTTCTTGCCTGGAGAATCCCAGGGACAGAGGAGCCTGGTGGGCTGCCGTCTATGGGGTCGCACAGAGTCGGACACGACTGAAGCGACTTATTTTCATCTATACCCACATCAATTTTCTCTTTAAGAGGTGCTATAACAGGTAGTAAAACAAGCTGACTTGATCAACTAATATTGTCTTGGTTTTCCTGGCCTGTTGGCCATTCTGTAGATCTGTCCACTCACAGGTAGAAAAGAGCACATCAAGGAGATGAAATTCAAATGGATCAGTTCCAATTCTAGTTGTTATCATGGCTGAAAGGTATGATGGAGAAATTTTAAACTATTGGCCACTGGAAAGTATTTCAAATTTAAATAATATATACACCCTTCCCATCACCCACACTCACCCCAGAACTCTCTAGACTCTGCCCTGATTCTTTACTTTATAGCATCTATTGCCTTGACAGACTATATATTGTAGTTACTTAGTTGTTATTTATGTTCTTCCACTTAAACTGTAGGCTTCACCAAGGCAGGGATTTCTGTTATCTAGTTCATTGCTAATAGTTAGCATCTATGAGAGTATCTGCTACACAATAACTAAATAACTAATATATGTTGAAAGAATGAAGGTTTTTTTTTCATTTGCACAAGTATAAAACAATTGATATATTTTATAAACTAGGTTTGAAATTACAAATCCAAGCTTGAAATGACTTTCTCTGCTACCTTCTTTTAGCTAACAAACAATTTTTAAACTTTTTTTAGACTTCTAGTAAAACTTGGATCCATGCAGAGCATATTTAATTCAGGGAAGAGTATTTTAAGGAAAATGGAGATTCACTCTTTCAGGGAGCAAGGAGAGAATGTGAAGACTTTTGGAATACTGACTTGTTTTACATATCTTAAAATTGCAAAGATATATTGTTTTCTGATGCACTTTTCACTAGAGATGAATCATCCTCTATTGAGACCAGGATCACATATAAATTAATATTCAAAATGCTTCAGTTAAAAAAAAAAAAGGTTAATGCTTTCAACCCTTTCCCTGGCAGAAATATGAGACAGAAATATCACAACTCTTAGGGTAAAGCATGGTGGACTGCAAGCTTGCACTAATTTTTGCTCCTCTTCTCCAAGTGATTCTTTCTTTGCCTGGGAAGGTTGTCCTGCCTTCCCTGGGCTGCAGCAACTTCCTTGGTTCCTCACCCTTCTGTTCCCCTTGACTCTTCCTCCTCTCTCTCCTATCCTTTGAGAGGAGGTTGTGGTCCAGTGATCTGCAGAAAGTTAACAAGCACTGAACAAGTGTGGGGTCCATATGATCCCTTGGGTCCATTTGTTCCCCTAGAGTTAAATACCAGGTTTCTTTCAGTAAGTACCATCCCCTCCTTGTTCAAGGAGGAGATGCTTGTGAATGAAACTCCCTCCTGCATGGCTCACCATCAAAGACAGGCTTGTTAAATAGGTCATCAGAGGGCCTCCAGCTTTCAGTGACTGGGGTGCCATATTTCCTTGACAGAAGCAGGTAGTCAACCAGGGCGTTTATTCACTGAAGGTCAGGCTTTTGTATTAAGAAACTACTAGCAGATGTGATAAGCAGTAAATTGCAGATCTACCCCTTTTTTTCACTCCAGAAAGTGTGTGTGTGTGAAATCAGCAGAATCCTGCCTCTCTGTGATTTATGACCCACTTTTGACCAACTCTTATCAGGTTCCCACAAGCCCCTTTCTGATGTAGCCTGTGTCTGAATGACAATAGACAAACCAGCACCATTATGCACCCAAATCTCTCTCTGCTTTCTATACACCAAGATTACATCTGGGGCATTGATTTATTGCTGCCATTCCCCCCACAGGGACCAGTTTGTTCAGCCTGAACAAGATCTACTATTATTAAACGGAGTCAACAACTCCATGTGAACTTGGGAAAGAAATTATCATTGGCTCTCACCAATCTAACAACGCAGGCATATAAGGAAAAGCCTGCATTTAAATATTTAGACTGTTTATTTGTCTCTGCTAGTCTGCTTTTTAAGTATGCAAAATAAGATAAAACAAGGCTTGGGAAGAAGGGAATCTTTGTGGTTTCTCAGATGTTGAAACACAATGTGCTTTTTTTTATGAACTGCACTGAAATGATTACAAATCTCTGCTTTGGTGTGTATTTCTGAAACACCTACTATATCTGTAGCAATGAGGTTTTATGACAGCTTTAACAGTTTCTGCAAAATTTATATGTTCTACCAGTAGATCATTTGGGGGAGTGATATAAATTTTACAGCGCATCAGAGTTTTATATCACCTACAAATGCCTGATGTAGGATTCACTATAACTAGGCCCTACATCCACCCACAGTTTTCTATTCTTCAGGGTATTTATGTTATCAGGCAAAAGGGCCCTTCAATGCTTTTCTCTTTACAAATATCATTCCTCCTCCCTTGTTCCCTCTCATTTTAACATCATTCGATCTGACTATTTGTCTATGAGAGATTCACTCCTGCTCTCATCAATTTACGTAGCAGACAATCTCTGCCTTACTTCTGCTCTCTAACTCCCACAGAGGTGGGCAGTGGCTTCTCTGGAGTTTCTAGAATCTCTGAAGACTTGAGCTAAATGAAAACCCCAAAGGGAAATCCTTCTCTGTAGAGCTCTTACTTTCTGAACCACCAGTTGTTACCTATGATCTGACATATGCTAGTGAACTTAGGAGTGGCCTCAGAACAGAATACTTTCAATCATAACTGCTTTAAGAAATCTGGGCCCATTATTGCTAAATCTGTGGGAACATTCTGGGTCATGATCCCAGAGATTTAGACACACTGAAGAAGTCAGATTCAGGTTCAAAGCTGTAGTGGTCCTTTTGTTGCGGTTGCCATTTTGGGAAAACTTTCTGCCACCTTTGTTCACTAGGTCAGGAATCTTTGTCTTTAATCTTTCTCATTTCTATGAGCCCTATTCTCGGTGCCTCAATATCTGAAAGATTTCCTGTAGGCATTTCAGCATAATGGATGAAGAAAAATATGTGTGTTGAGAGGTATAGTGGGCATATAGAATTTCTCTTTTTCACTGGGAAATCATATTCTCCCACTCCCCAGCTTCTGCACCCACTCCAAAAAAGAAAAGAAATGCTCTCAATCCACTTGGTTTGAGTAGGAGCAGAGCTAGAACTTCAACTCAATTTGTCAGATTTGTGACCCAGGCTTAGCCAATCAGGAAGATTCTCTTTATGTCTATAGGATCATGAGCTACATGAATGACACAGGCTCAGGACTACAGGGGCCATCTTGGAGCCACACAGAGAAAACCTGTCTGAGACTGAAACAAAGCAGATGAGAACAGAGGCCAGAGTTGGAGATAAAGTTCTGCAACCTCAACTGCTCTGACTACAGCCTCTTTCTCCTCTTGGACTATTCATTTAGGTCAGTCAATAATATTCCCCCTCTTTCAGCTTAAACCAAAACGTGCTCGCATACTCAATTGCTTCAGTTGTGTCCAGCTGTTTGCAACACTATGGACTGCCAGGTTCCTCTGTCTATGGGATTCTCCAGGCAAGAATACTGGAATGGGTTGCCATTTCCTCCTCCAGGGGATCTTCCAGACCCAGGGATTGAACTCATGTCTCCTGAGGCTCTTGCAATGGCAGGCGGATTCTTTACTGCTGAACCACCAGGGAAGCCCAAACACCAACACATAAAGAGTCAATTCAGATAAACCACATTATACTTTGAGTACCTTACAGCCTATGCTTTTCACAAAATAAACAAGGTCATTTGTCTCTTTATGTCCTGTGCTATGATCATTTATGATTTATAACATTGTTTGGAACAAGAAGTTGAAAAGTATAGGGTTCTATTAAAGCAAAGATCCCAGTACCAGCTTCTATTATAGTTGGCCTGAGACAATAGACTGAACAAAGGACAGACCAGAGGTATCTGGACTTAATCCCCAAGCAATAGGGAGCCAAGATAAGCGTTGGAACAAAAGAGTGACAATTGCAGATTTGCTTTCCGAGAAGCCGACACCAGCAACTGTGTGAAGCAGGGCAGAAAGTGGGGAGAGGTTTATGGAAGGCATAGTTTCTAAGTCGAGGAGAGAGCTGCCAATGCAGTGGCAGAAACATGGAAAAAGAGAAAATGAGCTTGGGGAAAGTTTCTAAGGTTGAGGGACTCAGTGATTGAATACATGGGTGTGGGAACAGAGGTGTCAGAATTCTAGTAGAGACAGGTGGAAAGTGATGATGTTACTGATACTAAGAATGAAAAGAAGAGCATTATTGAACAGGTGGAATGAAGAAGAGATGGACGTTTTCCATAATAATTTCAGCTTCGACTATTGTTTTACTGCCTTCAGGATAATCAGATGAGTTTGGAAGTGCAGAGTGATGCTAAATCCGAAGGCATTAGTGTAAGAGATTTCTACATTTGGTGGCAGTAGAGTCATGAGGATGGATGCATTTATTCATAGAAAATAAACACATGGAGCTAAGGGAGAAAGGCAGAGCCACAGGGGCCACCAGCAGCCAAGTGGCAGACTCAGTCTAAGGAGCTAGGGAAGGAGACCTAGCAGAAGCTATCACAGGTGAAGCAGGAGAAAATAAGTCCTCAGGACTTAATAGGGAGAACATTTTCAGAAGAGAGTAGTTTACACTCTCCTAAGTTACAAATGGGGGCTTCCCTGCTGGCTCAACAGTAAAGAATCTGCCTGCAACGCTGGAGACCTGGGCTTGATCCCTGGGTCACAAAGATCCCCTGTAGAAGGGGATGGCTACCCACTCCAGTATTCTTGCCTGGAAAATTCCATGGACAGAGGAGCCTGGAGGTCTATAATCCATGGGATCACAAAGAATTGGACACGATTGATAGACTAACATTAAGCTAAATTACAAACATAAGGACATCCCTGGACTGCTCAGTTTACTTACAAATGAGGTGAAAGCACCATTTACTGGAGACCTTAGTTGGGAAACAGCATTGCCTTAGTACTGGCTTTTGTTGAGGGGAAAAGTCCCTTCTCAGGGACAGTAATAAAGGTGAGAGTATATTAGATATCGGCCAAAGAAAGCTCATGCCTTTCCAATTATAGAATGTTCTTTTTCCTTCCCACCTGTGTGCGAGTCACCCTCCAGATCATGTTCTATTTCTGAGAACCCCGTACCTCTTTTTTGGCCCCTGTTTCCCATATATGTGTCCTTTCCGAACTACGAGCATTAAGGCCATATTGTATTGCTGACACTCTTTACATGCCAGGCACTGTTCCAAGCACATTGCATACATGTTAACTTACTCAATCACCCCCCAAACTCTATGATGTAGATATTATTATAGCATATGAGAGCACTGACATATTGAGATGTTAAGTGATTTTTCCATGTTCATACAACTCAAAAGTGCCAAAAACAGGGTTTGAACCTGGGCTATTTGGCTTCATTATACATGGATCACGTTTCTGTGATCTGTTTTGTGAATGTGCGTGTGTGTATGTGTTTGCATTTAGTTGCTTGGTTGTGCTGTTCGGTGACTTTCCAAATAGCTTTCAGACCCTCTAATTGAAGTGCGAAGATCTTATACTTATTTGAATTCTTCTTGGAATTCAGTAATAATAGCTCATTTATTAAGCTCTTACTAGGTCTCCAGTCCTTGTTAAGTACATATAGAGTTAACCCTTGAGCAGTGATGGGGTTAGGGGTGCCAACACTTTGTGTAGTTGAAAATTCACATATAACTTACACTGGGCCCTCTGTATGTGCTTGGTTCCTCGGCATAAGTTTCCTCTACATCTATGGAATCAACAATTGCAGATCATGTAGCACTATGGTATTTACTATTAAAAAAGATTCACAAATAAATAGACCCCTGTATTTCATCTGTGTTACTCAAGCATCCACTATATTTCATTTATTGTCAGCTTCAATGACATGGATGAGGTTATTTTTCAAAAAAATTTACAATTGGGGAATTTGAAGCTCAAGGAGATTAAATAACTGGCTTAAGGTCACAGAGTAGGTGGGACAGTTAGGGTTTAAATGCACATACACACTAACCTCTAGATGCTATTCCTTTACATCCTGTCAATTGTATGAGTAAGTTCAGTAAGTAGAGGACTTATTGACTGACTGTAATCATGCACAAGACTGTAGGGATGGAAACACATTCTCTTCATGCAGTCCTGCTTGCTGGCCATGTCCCTTTTCCTATTTTCCTTCTGATTGTTGCTGTTTAGTCATTAAATCGTGTCTGACTCTTTGCAACCCCATGGACTATATATGGCCCACCAGACTCCTCTGTCCGTGGGTTCCCAGGCAAGAATACTGGAGTGGCTTGCCATTTCCTTCTCCAGAGGATCTTCCTGGCCCAGGGATCGAACCTGCCTCTCCTGCATTGGCAGGCATATTCTTTACTGCTGAGCTACCAGGGAAGCCCATTCCATCTGATGGGGAGCCTATAAGCAAGGCTACCATCAGCTGGTAGACTCAAGACTATATGGGGTGCTCGATTATCTGAACAAATCAGAGCTCAAAAGTGTTCAGTTTGACTAATACAGTTTGCAGATATTTTTTAAAAAGGAAGAATGAGAGAAATTTTCAATTTCAGCACGTCAGAGCATACAAGGTAAAGGAAATTGGCTTCGGGGAGTCATTTGAATAATGGGACAGTTCAAATAAAGGATGTTTCGATTACTGAGTTTGCACTGTACTTAATCTACCATTCAGAGAGCAGCCCTCCAGAGCATTTGCTTCCACACTAGGTGCCTCTCTCAACATTCAGCTCAGCTGTGCTCCCTCTCCAGCTCATGATCAGGTTTTGAAAGTCTTGGACTCCTAAAAATCTCTTTTCAGAGAAGAAATTCCTTGTGTTATTATCCTTACGTTTTGTAACATGTTACATTGTACGTTAGCCAGAAATAAATTCCTTCCAGCTGATCTCTACGTTGGGACCATACTGTCACCTTCTTGCAACAAGCCCTAAGAATGGTAGCAGCAGGAACAATGAGGTTTGCCTTTCAGGTGTTCATGCATGTGTGCTCAGCTGCCCAGTCATGTCTGATTCTTTGCAACCCCATGGACTGTAGCTCGCCAGGCTCTTCTGTCCATGGAATCTTCCAGGCAAGAATACTGGAGTGTGCTGCCATTTCCTAATCCATCCTCTCTCAAAGCTTTAGTATCTTATTGGGTATTTTGCTTGGAGCACAATCCAGACACTTGACCTGACCCAGGTCTATCAAGGGAGGTCCATCAGGAGGAAAGAGGCAAAAGACAAGCTTTGGCTTTCTAGTTGAGGATATCAAAGATTGATTTATTCCTGGCTGGTACTGCCTCACCTCCAGGGCAAGACATATACCACACTAGGGTAGCAGAAGAAGCAGTTTGACCAGCCCTCAGTTGAAAGACCATCTTGATCATTTGGATGGTCTTCTAACAGAAAATCATTTTTCAGGATGAGGTGTCTGATTGTCCTGGGAATGCTCTGGCTACAGGATCTGAATTGTCTCCCACTACCCAAATGAAATGGAATGGCTGAAACCTGGGAGAAGAACAGACTCTGAAAAAAAAAAAAAAAAAAAGGTAAAGCAGAAAAGTAAAGAACTTTCAGAGGAGTCAAAGAGCCAAGGATGGCAGGTGAGCAGGGAAGATCCAAAGAAAAGGAAATTATTCTTTTCTGAAGTCAGCAGTATTGTCTACCTGGGGCTTCCTGAAAAACTTAGGCCATAGAACCTACCCACATACACTGATGAGAAGAAGGGGCCAGTTGAAGTGGATCCATTTTCATATCTTCATCTATGCCCTGCTTCTTGTAGATGCTATGGCTTAGGAGACATGAGGAAGGAAAGGGGAAAAAAAAAAAGGAAGAGAAAGGGAAGGGAGAGGAAGGGAGGGGAAGGGAGGGAAGAGAAAAGGATACTTTGATCCTGGAGTTGGCTCTACACAAAGATAAAATGCATGTTTTATGTCCTTTCCATTTAGAGAGATTGTTTAATGTTTGTTCTAAGATATTCAAAGTCTTTAAAGAAAACATGTAATTCCAAACCTTCTACCAATTGTTTGAGTTACTAAAGGTAGGATTTTGAGCAGAGACTGCTCTTGAAGTTAGAATAGCATATTGATGGTCCTTCTAGTTAGGAAGGACTATTCATGAGTAGGAATTGGAGAATTCTCTCTGAAGAGCACAGGAGAAGCAGGGTGGAGCACTTTGGCCTTGGAGAAGTGTGGATACTTATATAGGAAGGTGAGCAACCTCCCCTTTGGAGTGTGACAGTCAGCTGATCGCTAAGAGAAACACCCATCCTTGAGAAAGAAGTCCATCAACTTCAGGAATGATAATATCTACTGTTGTCCCATGTGCCACAAAACAAGCTCCCTTTGTTACTTTCATACCCTTATTGACTATGTGTTTCTTATAATGGTCTGTGTTAGTGACACTATCAGGGAGTTAGTGTGTATGAAGTGCTCACTACCAGAATGGGACAGGAAAGAGAACTGTAGTCTCCACACATCACACCTGCTTTGGGGTTAGCAGGGTCCCAGCAGCATCACTCTGAGGGAAATCAGTAATCCTACATTTCCAGGAGGGTACCTAGCAGTCAGAGTCTCTGAAACCCAAGGTATCCTGGCTAGGAACATTGGGAGGCAGTGAGAACAGAGTGGCGGGACCAGTGTGAAGTGATTCTAGGAGGAGAGGCAAGCCAAATTCCCCTTTCTCCAAACATAAAGGCAGATGGAAGGAAGGAATAGGGGAGCACTAGACTAGATCCTGCTAATATGTGGCTTTGGACAAAGCAGATGGCAGATAATTGAGTTATAATTCATCCAATAAGTGTTTATTGAGCACCTGTTACATGGCAGGCAGTGTGCCAGGTGCTGGGACATAAAACCAATTACGCAGACAGTATCCTCAAGAAGTGTACATGTAGAAAAAAGATAGTGTCACTAACACAGACCACGTGGGTCAGCAGCTACCCAACAGTGAGACGAGTAGGATGATAACTAGAACACTGATGACAAGCACCCCTTCTCTCCACAGAATAAGCACGTGCTTGGCACTGAGCCAAGTGCTTTTTACATCCTACAACATTTGTCCTTCCTAACAACTTGATTTGACAAGTATCAGTAGACCCATCTTATGGATGAGGACATTGAGACTTAGATAAGCTTTTTTTGGTCAAGTTCATAATGCGTATGCTATTTCCTAATGAGGGTATGGAACCTCTTGGTCTAATCCCAAAGCTTGTCTTCTTCATAAGGTGCTGCCTGGGAGATGGCCAGATGCACCGGTCAGGCCTGAAGGCTTTAAAGCAAGAGATGAGATCATTTTTGATTTGATATTAAAACATAAATAATAGCTTCATAAAAGATGTTGGGGGTGGGAGTAGGGGAAGTGTGTATCCAAATTGCATGGAGGAGAGTCACGTGGTGCTTCATGAGGTGTGGATGCCATGCTATGCTGACGTACTTCAATCCAATTGGAACACAGGGATGAAAGTGAGTGTGGAGTGAGCGAGGAAGAGGGGAACCACTAGACTGGTCAGTGGATTCTTATCATGGAGGGTGTGGTGTGCCAAGTCAAGGAGAGTGAAATATAAAGACTCTCAATCCACGGATGATGCATCTTAAGGAATAGGCTGATCTCATGTGATTCTGATGGCAGGGATCACATAGACATGGGTATGGGTGGGGAGGGGAGAGTGAATCGAGTTAGGAAAGTGACGTTCCTATTGGGTTAACCTAGTTCATCACATCCAAGAAATGAGATAGAAGGCAATTTAAGAGAAAGTAAGAAAATAGACCAAGAGAATAGTTATAAAAAGTGATTCACAGAGAACCCCACAGAGTGTCTGTGCCTTCATGCCATTCCTTCACCACCACCAAGACCAGATCATCAAGGTCCTAGGAAATTATAAAATCAGGTATCATCCTTGAAGCACACCTTGGAACCTGACTTACCTCCTAGCATATCTCCTAGTGTGCCCAACAAACTTCATCTAGATGCCAGAGAAGGAAAATGGGGCCAGGCAGCTTCAGTGAGGCTTCCTTATTGGCTCAGCAGGTAAAGAATCTGCCTTCAATATAGGAAACATAGGAAACACTTGTTTGATTCCTGGGTTGAGACCATCCCCTGGAAAAGGAAATGGCAACCCATTCCAGTATTCTTGCCTGGAAAATTCCATGGACAGAGGAGCCTGGCAGGCTACAGGCCATGGGGTTGCAAAGGTAAACACCACTGAGTGACCAAGCACGCATGCACTTTGGCGTCAAACTTCTTGCATTTTTTAAAAATTGAAGTACAGTTGCTCTACAATATTATATAAGTTATAGGTATATAATACAGTGATTCACAATTTTAAAGATTATACTCTATTTATAGTTATAAAATATTTGCTGTATTTCCTGTATTGTATAATATATCCTTGTAGTTTAATTTATACCTAATATTTTTTACCTTTTAATCCCTTACCCCTATAATGCTCCTTCTTCCCTCCCAACTACTGGTTTTCTCTTGTATCTGCTTGAGTCTGCTTCTTTTTTCTTATATTCACTAGTTTGTTGTATCTTTTAGATTCCACATAAACTTCTTGCATTTAAATTCTATCTCTGTTTCTCACTATCTGTATGCTTCTAGACAGCTTTTTTAAACATCCTGTACTTCAGTTTTCTTGTCTATAAAGTGGAGTTTAAATAACAATAGTGATGATAGCACCCACTTCATAAGATGGGTGAGAATTTTATGAAATAATGCATACAGAGCACATAGGCTGATGCACATACCAAGCACATACTGCCTGATGGATGGAAAAAGTTAGCAATTCTTTTCCAGATAACCACAGGCCTGATTTCTGGGGGTTCTCCTTTTTTTGCCAAGCAGGAAAGTGGCTGTCTGAGTCCAAAGCCAAGGCCTTTTGGCTTGAGGAAACATTTTCCAAGAGCTCTTTAGGCCCTCCAGCTCTATTGCGGGGGCCTCTGCACCCTTCCTTTAGAACAGGAAGCTGTCCCTTGGCCCCATTGTACTCACTATTCAGGATAACTTCTAGCTCCCAGTGAATTGCAGGCTCCTGGACAAACTTCAGAGCCTCTTTTTCCACGAAGCTCAAGACTCAGGCTAAATACAAGCTCATTATGATTTTTTTTAACAGTGAAGACAGATGGAAGCCTGTATTCTAGATGTGTCTTGGGCCATGAGAATTTGTTTTTTGTGCCAGAAAAGTCCTGTTGGCTTCCTATGCTAATAAACACAGTCAAAGATGATCTCTAATCTGAAGCATCCCACTTTGTGATTTCCTAAGCTACTCGACAGCTCGGGTTTTGTCCTCATCCATCATTCAGAAACCCTAGATGGAATAGGTCAAACAAAAAAATAAGTTTGAATCCTTGGCTGGTGGAGGGGGTTTGGGTTGTGTTGTACAGCCATAGCATCTCCACAGTCAGGCAAGGAGCCCAGAGACATGGAGTGCGAATCCCTGTGCATGATTAAAGCCACCTAGGGATGCTTGCAGCCCATCAGGCTTACTGTTTCTCTGCACCAATTACAGTCTTCTCAGAGATAAGTCCAATCTGGGGCTATGGAGGGGACATTTTCATCCTCAAAGTTTAGGTCTACCCAAATCTTCTCCAAGTCGATTTTACATTCTTGATATCTCTAATACTATTATGAACTACTATATCATTAGGTTTTGACATGGGCAATTCAATGTAGAGTCAATGCTTAAAATCAATACTTCACAGAAGCCAATTCAGTTGAGAAGATAAGCGTCAGTCTACAGTCAGAGGTGGGCTTCCCAGGTGGCTCAGTGGTAAAGAATCTGCCTACCGATGCAAGAGATACAGGAGACATGGGTTCTTCCCATGGGTTGGGAAGATCCCCTGGAGGAGGAAATGGCAACCGACTCCAATGTTCTTACCTGGAGAATCCCACAGACAGAGGAGCCTGACAGGCTATAGTCCATAGGGTTGCAAGGAGTTGGACATGACTGAGTGACTGAGCACACATCCATGCACAGCCAGGAGCAGCTCTGTCAAGATTAGAAGCTGAGCCCACATGCACTTGAGCATGCATTTGAAGTGTTATCACCTCCATGATCTCTAGTTCTGCCTTATATACACTTTAGACATCAGAACCAGAGGGGAGAAGCTCTGAAACAGCTGGAAGAGGCCACCCCAACAAAGAAATCTCTGCCCAAACTGTTAATACCAACAGACAACAGATGGGGCTAAGCTGAACTTGGATAAGTAGCAGACAGATGTCTGTTCTTGGCAGTGTCTGACTAAATTCCAGAAATCCCAGGGGATATTCATTGTACCAAAGTGACCCTATTTTCCAGAAGGAGAGGCCAGCACCCCATTGTAATCACCCTGGCTGCTCACCGCAGTCCATTCAGTTCTCCGAGTGATTGTCAGATTCATCGTGTGCCCTGAATTTCACGTCTCCTTTAACAACTTCTTCCAGAACATGAATTAGCCTAGAAGCCCAAAAAATCACTGCTTGTAACTACCTCTAACTTCAGTGACACCATCAGCATTGAATGCATGTGTCCCCTCCCACAGTCACAGCAGCATTCATGTGGGAAGCAACATCTGATTAGTGATTCCTCTTATGCCTGGTGTTACTGTTTCATCTCGTAACTGACGTCATTCTGCTTATTAACAAATGCATCTCTAAAGCTCCCCAGGACTAGATCTCTAACTGAAGTTCTGTGTCACATTCCAGCCTTTAAAAATACCTTCAAATTCTGCACAGCCGTATCTACCCCTGCATTGTCAGTCATGCCCAGGAAAATGGTAAGGAATGAACACATCAATAAACCTTAGACAAGAATTACCATTTCTGGATACTTGACAGCCAGAACCCATCCAACCATACAGCCACAGCGGATTTCCTATAAAGATTGCTATCATCTCTTCAAAGCACTGCTTCACAGCTCTCCCTCTATCTTCACTCTGTATCTGAAATCCCAACTCCACTGCCATTTCAGCATGTGGACCATAATTAGTAAAGCCATAAGCCTCTCAAGACCTGCTTGATTCATACTTAATGCACAAGAGAAAAGCCTAAACATATGACAACTAAGCCTTGGATATTTTGAGATGACATTCAAGGGCATACATTTATATACATCACCAACCTCTATGGAGAACTAATACATGAATCCCAAAATAAACAAACAACCACACACACACACACACAAAACTCATCTGCAGCTGCCACTCTGTAGCCCATAACCTAACCAAACTGCTTCATTTTACAAATTAGCATAAAAAGTTATGAAACTTTCCTAAAGCATTCTAAATGGTAACACATTTTTTTTCTCCAGCTCTCTTGAGATATAACTGACAAATAAAATTGTATATATTTAAGGGTTGGAAAGATCCCCTGGAAAAGGGAATTGCTACGCACTCCAATATTCTTGCTTGGAGAATTCCATGGACAGAGGAGCCTGGTGGGCTATAGACCATGGGGTCACAAAGAGTCAGACACAACTGAGAGACTAACAATTTCACTTTTTTTTTCAAGGTATATAACATAATGTTTGATAGAGAGAAATGTGAAATGCTTACCCCAATGAAGTCAACTAACATCTACCACCTCACAGAGGCATCATCCTTTTTAGTGAAAACAGTTAAGATCTACTCTTTCAGCAAATTTCAGGTGAACCTACAGTCTTAACTATAGTCACCATGCTGTACATTAGACCTCCAGCACATCTGAAACTTATCCTTTGACCAACATTTGTCCTACCGCCAAGGCCCTGGTAACCAACATTCTACTCTCTGCTTCTATAAGTTTGAAAATTTTAGAGTCTACATATAAATAGAAATCATACAGTATTTGTCTTTCTATGTCTGGTTTATTTCACTTAGCTTAATGTTTTCCAGATTAATTCATGTTATTGGAAATGATAGGATTTCCTTCTTTTTAAGGTTAAAGAATATTCCAATGTGTGTGTGTTTGTGTGTGTGTGTGTGAGAGAGAGAGACAGACTTCTTTATCCATTTATCTGTTGATGGATATCTAGATTGTTTTCAAACCTTTGCCATTGTGAGTAATGCTGCAACAAACATGGAAATTGAGATACTGATTTTATTCCTTTGAACATATACCCAGAAGTGGGAAGCACATTGACCTTTAAAATTATTTAAAAGCAATCTATGAAATCTATGAAGAGTACAACTTAAAAATGCCTATAGCAACCTGTCACCATCATTATTATTATTACTGTTTTTATTATTGCTATAATAATTATTCTTTCAACCAATATGCATTGAAGATCCAAGGTGTAGTGTAGAAGGGCATCCCTCTTCATCCTGAGAAACTTAACAGCCTAATTGGGAAGACATGACACAGCAAATTCTTCAGAATCCACTGTAATAGGAGTTTAATAAGAATAAAATGAAGCTAAGAAAAATTCTGCACTCATGTAGGGGAGTCAGAGGGAGGATTATATGATCTGTCCCTAGACGGTCACTAGATAGCTAAGGACATTCCAGGGAGAGAGAATAACAGGAACAAAGATTTGGAGACAGGAAAGAGGAAG
Organism: Bubalus bubalis; assembly: GCF_019923935.1. Taxonomy (NCBI): domain Eukaryota; kingdom Metazoa; phylum Chordata; class Mammalia; order Artiodactyla; family Bovidae; genus Bubalus; species Bubalus bubalis. The sequence continues at coordinate 65,007,714 of NC_059168.1, read as the reverse complement.
GAATATATTAGTTAAGGCTTTGAGCTAAGTTGTTGTAATAAAGACACTAAAATATAGTGACTCAAGGAAGATAGCAATATGTTTATTTCTCTGTCCAGATGTAAGTGGGCAGTCTGGAGCCAGTAGACTTCTTCGCTCCATGAGGTCAGTAGGATTTCATATTCCTTATTTTTGCCATTTTCCAGCAGTTGCCAACATGAGGGCCATGCTGCAGCCCACAGAAAAGGAGGAAGAGAGATGGAACTTATATAAGCCATTTCCTCTTTGCACAACATGACCTAGAAGTTGTACAAATCACTTTCACTCACATCCCATTAGTTGAACTTAAAAGCATGCAGTTACAAGGAAGCCTGGGAAATGTAGTTTCTAAGAGGGCCATGACAGCCAGCTGAAACTAAAAGGATTTTATCATGAAAAGGAGGGAGGGAAGTGTGGATAATGAGGGTCAAATCCTAGGAGTGTTTGAGGAAACTTATGTGACTCTTGCCTGGATATGGAGGACTAGCAGGCGATGAAGTTTTTTGCAATGTCTGGTTTCATAAAAAACTCAGTCAATAATCAAAGCAGAGGAAGTGGAATACAGAAAAAAAAAATCCTAATAGAGATGTACACTTAAAATGGAAACAACCTATTAGTATTATTGTTAGGGTCAGTATTGTATAAACTTCTGATACGATGGCTTCATTGGCAAAGAGAGATTGCCAATTCTCTGCTCTTGTATTCTGTTCTACCAAAGTAATTCATCATAAAAGAGGTTAGCTTGGAATGCTTTATATAAATTTCTATGAAATAAAAATAAGCAACATCTCAGTCAAATAGAAACAAGGGATACATTTTTAATGTGCTTCATAATGTGTATTGGTCATTAATAGAAAGCAAGACATCTTGTTAATTATGGGTATGCAAGTTCTGTGCTTTATTGCAATCATTGATGAACTCAGTTTGGATGGAATATCTATATTACAAAATCTTAGGAGAGAAATCCTTAAGCAGGAGGACCTGGTAAGGAGGATGAGATGTAAAACGTGTAATGAGTGTGCTATATAAAGTAATTTTCTGCTTTCCTGAAGCACACATAGATCTTACACTTATGCCATACTACAGTGAGGTTTAAGCTAATTACTTAAACTTCGAAAATCCAACTTCTTTCAAAGAACCACAATTACATCTACAAAGGTAAACCATCACTTTGGACATCTCTTGACTTCTCATACTCGGAGTTTCTTTAGTAATTGGATGGTTCATCCTTGTAAAAGAGGCCACAGTTAATAAAATCAGATTGATGCTGACCGTGATCACTGTGCAGGGGCATCCCCACAGTTAGAATAACAGCCCTCTTGGTGGCCAAAGACTTTTTCTGGACATTGAGATGCCCAGAATAATGGCGGAACTTTCTTATGTTCCTCCCTGTTTTGTTAAGAACTACGGGACGTTAGTTAGCAAGTGACAATTGGGAAGTACTAGTGACAGGTTTTTAGCTTCCTATCCACAAGACCAGCTGCTCCATGGTGACCCCTCTTTGGCAAGCTCCACTGGCAGCTGGTGAAATGTGTTGCTCTTGGCAAGTACCCACCAGCTGTTCCCACCTGTGGTCATACGCAGGATCTGTCAATGATGCTTATTAGATCTGTAAATCTGAGGGATTATCCAACCTGTTACAAAGAGCCTCATGCACAATGTATGAGCACCAAATTTAGTGAATCCCCTTTTAGTGTGTGATTATTTTACACACGGTGTTTCTGTCTGGTTCTCTCATACCCTCACAACTACACCATCTTTGATTAAGAAGCTAATTAATTGGGAAGTCATTCTGCTATAGGATAATAAATACATAAGACTTCAGAGTTCGATCTACCACTGAGAACATGCCTTTGCTCAAACCAGTAATTCAAGAACCCATTTTACTCCCTCACTTCTTGCTTTCTCCTTCTGCATGGCAGTTTAAGCCATATAATTTGCTATCTGAAAGAGTTGCATAAGACACCAAGCAGTCACCCTGTTAATTAGACTCTCACATCATAGGATCACAAAAATTAGAAGTGTAGAGGCTCTGCAGTGATCATTTTTGCCCACCTTCATCCCTTCTGCTTTCTGCCCAAACGGGATGATTTCATATTGTATTTACTAGTTCTTTGTCCATTTAAGTAGGAAATAGATTAAACATGGCTCTTTCTCAGTGGTCCATCCAGTATTATCGCAAAAGGTCCCAAAGTAATTGACACTGCCTCCCTTGAACCTGTATGATGAATCCTCACTCAGTGGCCTTTCCTCTATAAATACAAGGACCTGTCCCAGCTGACATGCTTGTATTATTGGACAGACTCTAATCTCAGCATTATACAGACCCACATTTTTCCTCTGCCAAACACTATTTGCAGTTCTGTCCCAGATGTAACAACCTAATCAAAACAAAATTTCATAGAGCACCACACGGATGATTGGTTTCTAGGGGACTGTGCAACAGGTATCTGTGCATTTACTGCCTTCTTTTATGAAACTTGATACAATACAGTTGGCAGATTACACATTGAATAATGGGACTCCACTCAAAAGAAATTAATTGTAAAAATAAGGTTTAGTAACAGCTAAAAACATTTTCAAGTCCTCATAATGCCAGCTTTCTCAACTATAACAGCATGGATGTCAAATTAATGGTGCATACTTCTAACTTTTCTACATCCATCTTGTTCTCAGACCCTATTGTCAACTGAATTGCATCTCTGACATCGAATGCTGCCGTGTTTAGGGTGAAGAAGAGAAACCTTTATTCCAAAGACCTATGGAAACAAGAATGCCTTTCAGAGCACTCTGCCACAGAAATGGTCAAAAGACAATGGAATCCACCAGAAATTGAGGAGGTTTGACCTGAAAGAGTTTTTGGAAACCACCTACTTAGAAAACGTGCATTTGAAATATGCTCTCTAATTAGAACAAACAATGTTACCCGAAATTAAATAAAATGTCACCACCCCCGCGCTCCAAAAATGGAAAGCCCAAATTTCAATCCTTGGTGTCACCAACAGTGCTATTGAATCCACGTAAGTATCTTGATGCTTCTGAGCATCATGGCTGTCAAAAATTGTCAAATTGGGGTTTACAAGGCCTACCTGCATTCCCTACTTTTCAGATGGCTTTTTAAATAATCAAGTTAAGTATCATAACCAAAATCACTTTTTGAATAATAAAAATCTACATAATTGCAAGGCATTATTAAAATTCCTACCAGGAACAACATCAAATTCAACTTTTTCATTTTATAAATGCAGAAATTGAGGCTCAAAGACACTAGAACAGTCCTCCAAGGCACCAGATGGTACACACCAAAGCTAAGCCAATAACCAAGGCCTGTCCTCACCCACTGGGTAAACTTTCCTTTACATAACACAGAAGATTCACAAAATTCCAATTTGCTTGAAGGTAAGTGCAAGGCAAAAGTGTGATAGCATCCTCCAAGAAAAAAATTCAACCTTGCTCTCATACCCAGTGGTCCCTTCCATGGTAGCACTTCTGTAATAATATATTATACTTGCAAACTGAGATATGACAATTAGTTAATTGAATCTTTGTAGCAGATGGTGGAAGTTTATGAATTGCATCAATTAATGAATAAATAAAAATAAACTGTTGCTCTCATTAGTGTCCCTAAAAATATGTAAATAGCATGCATTCATTTTCCTAGTTCACAGATGGAGGTTTCAAGGCCTATCGAGGTTCCATTTGCTCTTGGGCAGGTGGATAATAGACAGATACTCAGTCTAAAAAAAAATTCCAACAGGCTATCATTATCCTTTTTTTCCCTTTCTTATCCAGAATAAAGCCTAGTAGAGACTGTTTACAGTCTTTTCTTCCTATCTCCTTATCACTATTACATAATCCAACCACTAGGTCTTGGCCAGGACCACTTAGTTACACAATCTGTGATCAGCTTGGCTATCAGTCGAGGCTTGTCCTTTTCCTTCTGAAAGGTCTCACAGCCACAGGGTCAGAGAAAAGAGAGCTGGAGGCCTTGGAACAAGTGCCCTATAGGGAACGATGGAATCTTTGATCATGTAAAGCATTAGTAACGCTCAAGATGTTCCCATTTGTAATAGAGTCTATGTAGCAGGAAAGGAGGGAGACAGTTGAGTTGACCGTGGCTTGGTGTTTCCAACAGTAACATCTGAAGGAACTTTGCTTCTGTGCAAGACTGACTGCTGCACCCCACCCTCCACCGCAGCCTTGCCTGTCCCGTCAGCCACCTCAGTGGTCCTGATCCGGAGCCATAACTTCCAAAACTTTTTGTGAGGCAGCTTCATGCTGTGCAACATGTCACTGATGGTTAGGACCACATTAAAATGTCATTTCAGGCAATTAATATTTTATTTATAAACACTTATAAATATTTATTATAAATGACTATTTAAATAACAGCTCATGAGAAAACAAATCTATTACATTTGTATTAAAACATCCTCAGATGCTTAATTATAGGAATATTTAGACAAACCATTAAACATTTATGCTGACTTTCTTGAGAAGTCTGGGACAATCCCCCTTAGACTTCCTCCTTTAGCTGAGGGGGTACATTTGATAGGATGCCATAAACACAAGGCAAAAAAATCCACTTCAAGTTCCCCTGTCTAGTAGCTGGATAGATTCTGCCTTCATACTAGGGAAGTCAAAGGACATCTTTCCTTTTAAGAAAAGTTGTTCCTTAAAAAGTTGTCAGGAAAGATGAACTCATTCTGGACAAATTTCCCAGGAAAACTTGGAGACAAAATATGCCAGGCCTTCAAATACATTGGGTTGGCCGAATGAACTTTTTGGCCAAACCAATATCTGGCTAAACATCGTCAGCTATTTTAATCAATTCCCAAACACGCAATCGGCAGCCCTATTTTTCAGCAAGAAAGAAAAATGGTTATTGTCAGAATTGATCTGTTGTAGAGCACATCACCTTACCCCTACTCAGTTTTGAAAATATAATTAAAACATTCTATTTTTATTCTGGTAACTCACCAAAGTATATGAGAATCTAGGAGTAGGTTTTGCTTTTTTATGGCTCTTAAATTTAGGAAGAAAAAAGAGTAAATGAGACTGAGTCTCCTTATTGGCTGTAACATTTATTTCTGTTGAAATGCATTGCCATTTCCATATATCATGTATTTCTGCCTCAATTACTACATTATTTGATTGGACTTTAACTTTCTTCTCATATTTGCATTATATATAATATATATAAGCTATTGCACAAATA